>NW_026912251.1:0-105000 GCF_963662255.1 Cinclus cinclus | reverse complement strand
TGGGAGAAATCCTCATCCTTATGGAACTTTTGTAGGCAAAAGCCCAGGACGGGCCGCAGGCAAGTTGGCTTTGAAAGGAGGTACATCCACCCAAGAAGCCAAACTCAAGAGCCCACTTGGCAGATGTCATTTTGTAGGGCACGTTTGGGCCTCCGATGGCAGCCAGGTTTGGAGGAGGGGGCAGCTTTGGTCTGGGAGAAATCCTCGTCCTTATGGAATTTTTGTAGCAAAAGCCCGGGACGGGACACAGGCAAGTTGGTTTTGAAAGGAGTCACTTTTCCCCAAGAAGCCAAACTCAAGAGCCCACTTGGCAGGTGTCATTTTGTAGGGCACGTTTGGGCCTCCGATGGCAGCCAGGTTTGGAGGAGGGGGCAGCTTTGGCCTGGGAGAAATCCTCGTCCTTATGGAATTTTTGGAGGCAAAAGCCCAGGACGGGCCGCAGGCAAGTTAGGCAAGTTGGCTCCGAAAGGAGGCACTTTTCCCCAAGAAGCCAAACTCAAGAACCCTCAATGCAGATGTCATTTTGTGGGGCGCGTTTGGGCCTCTGATGGCAGCCAGGTTTGGAGGAGGGGGCAGCTTTGGTCTGGGAGAAATCCTCGTCCTTCTGGAATTTTTGTAGCAAAAGCCCGGGACGGGACACAGGCAAGTTGGTTTTGAAAGGAGTCACTTTTCCCCAAGAAGCCAAACTCAAGAGCCCACTTGGCAGGTGTCATTTTGTAGGGCACGTTTGGGCCTCCGATGGCAGCCAGGTTTGGAGGAGGGGGCAGCTTTGGCCTGGGAGAAATCCTCGTCCTTCTGGAATTTTTGGAGGCAAAAGCCCAGGACGGGCCGCAGGCAAGTTAGGCAAGTTGGCTCCGAAAGGAGGCACTTTTCCCCAAGAAGCCAAACTCAAGAGCCCACTTGGCAGGTGTCATTTTGTAGGGCGCGTTTGGGCCTCCGATGGCAGCCAGGTTTGGAGGAGGGGGCAGCTTTGGTCTGGGAGAAATCCTCGTCCTTATGGAATTTTTGGAGGCAAAAGCCCTGCATGGGCCGCCGGCAAGTTGACTCCGAAAGGAGTCACTTTTCCCCAAGAAGCCAAACTCAAGAGCCCGCTTGGCAGATGTCATTTTGTAGGGCGCGTTTGGGCCTCCGATGGCAGCCAGGTTTGGCGGAGGGGGCAGCTTTGGTCTGGGAGAAATCCTCGTCCTTATGGGATTTTTGTAGCAATCGTCCGGGACGGGACGCAGGCAAGTTGGTTTTGAAAGGAGTCACTTTTCCCCAAGAAGCCAAACTCAATAGCCCACTTGGCAGATGTCATTTTGTAGGGCGCGTTTGGGCCTCCGATGGCAGCCAGGTTTGGAGGAGGGAGCAGCTTTGGTCTGGGAGAAATCCTTGTCCTTCTGGAATTTTTGTAGGCAAAAGCCCAGGACGGGCCGCAGGCAAGTTAGGCAAGTTGGCTTTGAAAGGAGGCACTTTTCCCCAAGAAGCCAAACTCAAGAGCCCACTTGGCAGGTGTCATTTTGTAGGGCGCGTTTGGGCCTCCGATGGCAGCCAGGTTTGGAGGAGGGGGCAGCTTTGGTCTGGGAGAAATCCTCGTCCTTCTGGAATTTTTGTACTCAAAAGCCCAGGACGCGCCGCAGGCAAGTTAGGCAAGTTGGCTCCGAAAGGAGGCACTTTTCCCCAAGAAGCCAAACTCAAGAACCCACAATGCAGATGTCATTTTGTAGGGCGCGTTTGGGCCTCCGATGGCAGCCAGGTTTGGAGGAGGGGGCAGCTTTGTTCTGGGAGAAATCCTCGTCCTTATGGAATTTTTGTAGGCAAAAGCCCTGCATGGGCCGCCGGCAAGTTGACTCCGAAAGGAGGCAATTTTCCCCAAGAAGCCAAACTCAAGAGCCCACTTGGCAGGTGTCATTTTGTAGGGCGCGTTTGGGCCTCCGATGGCAGCCAGGTTTGGAGGAGGGGGCAGCTTTGGTCTGGGAGAAATCCTCGTCCTTATGGAATTTTTGTAGGCAAAACCCCTGCATGAGCCGCAGGCAAGTTGACTCCGAAAGGAGGCACTTTTCCCCAGAAAGCCAAACTCAAGAGCCCACTTGGCAGATGTCATTTTGTAGGGCGCGTTTGGGCCTCCGATGGCAGCCAGGTTTGGAGGAGGGGGCAGATTTGGTCTGGGAGGAATCTTCGTCCTTATGGAATTTTTGTAGCAAAAGCCCAGGACGGGACGCAGGCAAGTTGGTTTTGAAAGGAGTCACTTTTCCCCAAGAAGCCAAACTCAAGAGCCGACTTGGCAGGTGTCATTTTGTAGGGCGCGTTTGGGCCTCCGATGTCAGCCAGGTTTGGAGGAGGGGGCAGCTTTGGTCTGGGAGAAATCCTCGTCCTTATGGAATTTTTGTAGGCAAAAACCCCACATGGGCCGCAGGCAAGTTAGGCAAGTTGACTCCGAAAGGAGGCACTTTTCCCCAAGAAGCCAAACTCAAGAACCCTCAATGCAGATGTCATTTTGTGGGGCGCGTTTGGGCCTCCGATGGCAGCCAGGTTTGGAGGAGGGGGCAGCTTTGGTCTGTGAGAAATCCTCGTTCTTATGGAATTTTTGTAGGCAAAAGCCCAGGACGGGCCGCAGGCAAGTTGGCTTTGAAAGGAGGCACTTCCACCCAAGAAGCCAAATTCAAGAGCCCACTTGGCAGATGTCATTTTGTAGGGCACGTTTCGGACTCCGATGGCAGCCAGGTTTGGAGGAGGGGGCAGCTTTGGTCTGGGAGAAATCCTCGTCCTTATGGAATTTTTGGAGGCAAAAGCCCTGCATGGGCCGCAGGCAATTTAGGCAAGTTGCTTTGAAAGGAGGCACTTTCCCCCAAGAAGCCAAACTCAAGAAATCACAATGCAGATGTCATTTTGTAGGGCGCGTTTGGGCCTCCGATGGCAGCCAGGTTTGGAGGAGGGGGCAGCTTTGGTCTGGGAGAAATCCTCGTCCTTCTGGAATTTTTGTAGTCTAAAGCCCAGCACGGGCCGCAGGCAAGTTAGGCAATTTGGCTCCGAAAGGAGGCACTTTTCCCCAAGAAGCCAAACTCAAGAGCCCACTTGGCAGATGTCATTTTGTAGGGCGCGTTTGGGCCTCCGATGGCAGCCAGGTTTGGAGGAGGGGGCAGCTTTGGTCTGGGAGAAATCCTCGTCCTTATGGAATTTTTGGAGGCAAAAGCCCAGGACGGGCCGCAGGCAAGTTGGCTTTGAAAGGAGGCACTTCCACCCAAGAAGCCAAACTCAAGAGCCCACTTGGCAGGTGTCATTTTGTAGGGCACGTTTGGGCCTGCAATGGCAGCCAGGTTTGGAGGAGGGGGCAGCTTTGGTCTGGGAGAAATCCTCGTCCTTATGGAATTTTTGGAGGCAAAAGCCCTGCATGGGCCGCAGGCAAGTTGACTCCGAAAGGAGGCACTTTTCCCCAGGAAGCCAAACTCAAGAACCCTCAATGCAGGTGTAATTTTGTGGGGCGCGTTTGGGCCTCCGATGGCAGCCAGGTTTGGAGGAGGGGGCAGCTTTGGTCTGGGAGAAATCCTCGTCCTTATGGAATTTTTGGAGGCAAAAGCCCAGGACGGGCCGCAGGCAAGTTAGGCAATTTGGCTCCGAAAGGAGGCACTTTTCCCCAAGAAGCCAAACTCAAGAGCCCACTTGGCAGATGTCATTTTGTAGGGCGCGTTTGGGCCTCTGATGGCAGCCAGGTTTGGAGGAGGGGGCAGCTTTGGTCTGGGAGAAATCCTCGTCCTTATGGAATTTTTGTAGGCAAAACCCCTGCATGAGCCGCAGGCAAGTTGACTCCGAAAGGAGGCACTTTTCCCCAGAAAGCCAAACTCAAGAGCCCACTTGGCAGATGTCATTTTGTAGGGCGCGTTTGGGCCTCCGATGGCAGCCAGGTTTGGAGGAGGGGGCAGATTTGGTCTGGGAGGAATCTTCGTCCTTATGGAATTTTTGTAGCAAAAGCCCAGGACGGGACGCAGGCAAGTTGGTTTTGAAAGGAGTCACTTTTCCCCAAGAAGCCAAACTCAAGAGCCGACTTGGCAGGTGTCATTTTGTAGGGCGCGTTTGGGCCTCCGATGTCAGCCAGGTTTGGAGGAGGGGGCAGCTTTGGTCTGGGAGAAATCCTCGTCCTTATGGAATTTTTGTAGGCAAAAACCCCACATGGGCCGCAGGCAAGTTAGGCAAGTTGACTCCGAAAGGAGGCACTTTTCCCCAAGAAGCCAAACTCAAGAACCCTCAATGCAGATGTCATTTTGTGGGGCGCGTTTGGGCCTCCGATGGCAGCCAGGTTTGGAGGAGGGGGCAGCTTTGGTCTGTGAGAAATCCTCGTTCTTATGGAATTTTTGTAGGCAAAAGCCCAGGACGGGCCGCAGGCAAGTTGGCTTTGAAAGGAGGTACTTCCACCCAAGAAGCCAAATTCAAGAGCCCACTTGGCAGATGTCATTTTGTAGGGCACGTTTCGGACTCCGATGGCAGCCAGGTTTGGAGGCGGGGGCAGCTTTGGTCTGGGAGAAATCCTCGTCCTTATGGAATTTTTGTAGGCAAAAACCCTGCATGTGCCGCAGGCAAGTTAGGCAAGTTGCTTTGAAAGGAGGCACTTTCCCCCAAGAAGCCAAACTCAAGAAATCACAATGCAGATGTCATTTTGTAGGGCGCGTTTGGGCCTCCGATGGCAGCCAGGTTTGGAGGAGGGGGCAGCTTTGGTCTGGGAGAAATCCTCGTCCTTCTGGAATTTTTGGAGGCAAAAGCCCAGGACGGGCCGCAGGCAAGTTAGGCAATTTGGCTCCGAAAGGAGGCACTTTTCCCCAAGAAGCCAAACTCAAGAGCCCACTTGGCAGATGTCATTTTGTAGGGCGCGTTTGGGCCTCCGATGGCAGCCAGGTTTGGAGGAGGGGGCAGCTTTGGTCTGGGAGAAATCCTCGTCCTTATGGAATTTTTGTAGGCAAAAGCCCAGGACGGGCCGCAGGCAAGTTGGCTTTGAAAGGAGGCACTTCCACCCAAGAAGCCAAACTCAAGAGCCCACTTGGCAGGTGTCATTTTGTAGGGCACGTTTGGGCCTCCAATGGCAGCCAGGTTTGGAGGAGGGGGCAGCTTTGGTCTGGGAGAAATCCTCGTCCTTATGGAATTTTTGGAGGCAAAAGCCCTGCATGGGCCGCAGGCAAGTTGACTCCGAAAGGAGGCACTTTTCCCCAGGAAGCCAAACTCAAGAACCCTCAATGCAGGTGTAATTTTGTGGGGCGCGTTTGGGCCTCCGATGGCAGCCAGGTTTGGAGGAGGGGGCAGCTTTGGTCTGGGAGAAATCCTCGTCCTTCTGGAATTTTTGGAGGCAAAAGCCCAGGACGGGCCGCAGGCAAGTTAGGCAATTTGGCTCCGAAAGGAGGCACTTTTCCCCAAGAAGCCAAACTCAAGAGCCCACTTGGCAGATGTCATTTTGTAGGGCGCGTTTGGGCCTCTGATGGCAGCCAGGTTTGGAGGAGGGGGCAGCTTTGGTCTGGGAGAAATCCTCGTCCTTATGGAATTTTTGTAGGCAAAAACCCCGCATGGGCCGCAGGCAAGTTAGGCAAGTTGCTTTGAAAGGAGGCACTTTCCCCCAAGAAGCCAAACTCAAGAACCCACAATGCAGATGTCATTTTGTAGGGCGCGTTTGGGCCTCCGATGGCAGCCAGGTTTGGAGGAGGGGGCAGCTTTGGTCTGGGAGAAATCCTCGTCCTTATGGAATTTTTGTAGCAAAAGCCCAGGATGGGCCGCAGGCAAGTTAGGCAAGTTGGCTCCGAAAGGAGGCACTTTTCCCCAAGAAGCCAAACTCAAGAGCCCACTTGGCAGATGTCATTTTGTAGGGCGCTTTTGGGCCTCCGATGGCAGCCAGGTTTGGAGGAGGGGGCAGCTTTGGTCTGGGAGAAATCCTCGTCCTTATGGAATTTTTGTAGGCAAAAGCCCAGGACGGGCCGCAGGCAAGTTGGCTTTGAAAGGAGGCACTTCCACCCAAGAAGCCAAACTCAAGAGCCCACTTGGCAGGTGTCATTTTGTAGGGCACGTTTGGGCCTCCAATGGCAGCCAGGTTTGGAGGAGGGGGCAGCTTTGGTCTGGGAGAAATCCTCGTCCTTATGGAATTTTTGGAGGTAAAAGCCCTGCATGGGCCGCAGGCAAGTTGACTCCGAAAGGAGGCACTTTTCCCCAGGAAGCCAAACTCAAGAAATCACAATGCAGATGTCATTTTGTAGGGCGCGTTTGGGCCTCCGATGGCAGCCAGGTTTGGAGGAGGGGGCAGCTTTGGTCTGGGAGAAATCCTCGTCCTTATGGAATTTTTGGAGGCAAAAGCCCAGGACGGGCCGCAGGCAAGTTGGCTTTGAAAGGAGGCACTTCCACCCAAGAAGCCAAACTCAAGAGCCCACTTGGCAGGTGTCATTTTGTAGGGCACGTTTGGGCCTCCAATGGCAGCCAGGTTTGGAGGAGGGGGCAGCTTTGGTCTGGGAGAAATCCTCGTCCTTATGGAATTTTTGGAGGCAAAAGCCCTGCATGGGCCGCAGGCAAGTTGACTCCGAAAGGAGGCACTTTTCCCCAGGAAGCCAAACTCAAGAACCCTCAATGCAGGTGTAATTTTGTGGGGCGCGTTTGGGCCTCCGATGGCAGCCAGGTTTGGAGGAGGGGGCAGCTTTGGTCTGGGAGAAATCCTCGTCCTTCTGGAATTTTTGGAGGCAAAAGCCCAGGACGGGCCGCAGGCAAGTTAGGCAATTTGGCTCCGAAAGGAGGCACTTTTCCCCAAGAAGCCAAACTCAAGAGCCCACTTGGCAGATGTCATTTTGTAGGGCGCGTTTGGGCCTCTGATGGCAGCCAGGTTTGGAGGAGGGGGCAGCTTTGGTCTGGGAGAAATCCTCGTCCTTATGGAATTTTTGTAGGCAAAACCCCTGCATGAGCCGCAGGCAAGTTGACTCCGAAAGGAGGCACTTTTCCCCAGAAAGCCAAACTCAAGAGCCCACTTGGCAGATGTCATTTTGTAGGGCGCGTTTGGGCCTCCGATGGCAGCCAGGTTTGGAGGAGGGGGCAGATTTGGTCTGGGAGGAATCTTCGTCCTTATGGAATTTTTGTAGCAAAAGCCCAGGACGGGACGCAGGCAAGTTGGTTTTGAAAGGAGTCACTTTTCCCCAAGAAGCCAAACTCAAGAGCCGACTTGGCAGGTGTCATTTTGTAGGGCGTGTTTGGGCCTCCGATGTCAGCCAGGTTTGGAGGAGGGGGCAGCTTTGGTCTGGGAGAAATCCTCGTCCTTATGGAATTTTTGTAGGCAAAAACCCCACATGGGCCGCAGGCAAGTTAGGCAAGTTGACTCCGAAAGGAGGCACTTTTCCCCAAGAAGCCAAACTCAAGAACCCTCAATGCAGATGTCATTTTGTGGGGCGCGTTTGGGCCTCCGATGGCAGCCAGGTTTGGAGGAGGGGGCAGCTTTGGTCTGTGAGAAATCCTCGTTCTTATGGAATTTTTGTAGGCAAAAGCCCAGGACGGGCCGCAGGCAAGTTGGCTTTGAAAGGAGGTACTTCCACCCAAGAAGCCAAATTCAAGAGCCCACTTGGCAGATGTCATTTTGTAGGGCACGTTTCGGACTCCGATGGCAGCCAGGTTTGGAGGAGGGGGCAGCTTTGGTCTGGGAGAAATCCTCGTCCTTATGGAATTTTTGTAGGCAAAAACCCTGCATGTGCCGCAGGCAAGTTAGGCAAGTTGCTTTGAAAGGAGGCACTTTCCCCCAAGAAGCCAAACTCAAGAAATCACAATGCAGATGTCATTTTGTAGGGCGCGTTTGGGCCTCCGATGGCAGCCAGGTTTGGAGGAGGGGGCAGCTTTGGTCTGGGAGAAATCCTCGTCCTTCTGGAATTTTTGGAGGCAAAAGCCCAGGACGGGCCGCAGGCAAGTTAGGCAATTTGGCTCCGAAAGGAGGCACTTTTCCCCAAGAAGCCAAACTCAAGAGCCCACTTGGCAGATGTCATTTTGTAGGGCGCGTTTGGGCCTCCGATGGCAGCCAGGTTTGGAGGAGGGGGCAGCTTTGGTCTGGGAGAAATCCTCGTCCTTATGGAATTTTTGTAGGCAAAAGCCCAGGACGGGCCGCAGGCAAGTTGGCTTTGAAAGGAGGCACTTCCACCCAAGAAGCCAAACTCAAGAGCCCACTTGGCAGGTGTCATTTTGTAGGGCACGTTTGGGCCTCCAATGGCAGCCAGGTTTGGAGGAGGGGGCAGCTTTGGTCTGGGAGAAATCCTCGTCCTTATGGAATTTTTGGAGGCAAAAGCCCTGCATGGGCCGCAGGCAAGTTGACTCCGAAAGGAGGCACTTTTCCCCAGGAAGCCAAACTCAAGAACCCTCAATGCAGGTGTAATTTTGTGGGGCGCGTTTGGGCCTCCGATGGCAGCCAGGTTTGGAGGAGGGGGCAGCTTTGGTCTGGGAGAAATCCTCGTCCTTCTGGAATTTTTGGAGGCAAAAGCCCAGGACGGGCCGCAGGCAAGTTAGGCAATTTGGCTCCGAAAGGAGGCACTTTTCCCCAAGAAGCCAAACTCAAGAGCCCACTTGGCAGATGTCATTTTGTAGGGCGCGTTTGGGCCTCTGATGGCAGCCAGGTTTGGAGGAGGGGGCAGCTTTGGTCTGGGAGAAATCCTCGTCCTTATGGAATTTTTGTAGGCAAAAACCCCGCATGGGCCGCAGGCAAGTTAGGCAAGTTGCTTTGAAAGGAGGCACTTTCCCCCAAGAAGCCAAACTCAAGAACCCACAATGCAGATGTCATTTTGTAGGGCGCGTTTGGGCCTCCGATGGCAGCCAGGTTTGGAGGAGGGGGCAGCTTTGGTCTGGGAGAAATCCTCGTCCTTATGGAATTTTTGTAGCAAAAGCCCAGGATGGGCCGCAGGCAAGTTAGGCAAGTTGGCTCCGAAAGGAGGCACTTTTCCCCAAGAAGCCAAACTCAAGAGCCCACTTGGCAGATGTCATTTTGTAGGGCGCTTTTGGGCCTCCGATGGCAGCCAGGTTTGGAGGAGGGGGCAGCTTTGGTCTGGGAGAAATCCTCGTCCTTATGGAATTTTTGTAGGCAAAAGCCCAGGACGGGCCGCAGGCAAGTTGGCTTTGAAAGGAGGCACTTCCACCCAAGAAGCCAAACTCAAGAGCCCACTTGGCAGGTGTCATTTTGTAGGGCACGTTTGGGCCTCCAATGGCAGCCAGGTTTGGAGGAGGGGGCAGCTTTGGTCTGGGAGAAATCCTCGTCCTTATGGAATTTTTGTAGGCAAAAGCCCTGCATGGGCCGCAGGCAAGTTGACTCCGAAAGGAGGCACTTTTCCCCAGGAAGCCAAACTCAAGAACCCTCAATGCAGGTGTAATTTTGTGGGGCGCGTTTGGGCCTCCGATGGCAGCCAGGTTTGGAGGAGGGGGCAGCTTTGGTCTGGGAGAAATCCTCGTCCTTATGGAATTTTTGTAGGCAAAACCCCTGCATGAGCCGCAGGCAAGTTGACTCCGAAAGGAGGCACTTTTCCCCAGAAAGCCAAACTCAAGAGCCCACTTGGCAGATGTCATTTTGTAGGGCGCGTTTGGGCTTCCGATGGCAGCCAGGTTTGGAGGAGGGGGCAGCTTTGGTCTGGGAGGAATCCTCGTCCTTATGGAATTTTTGTAGCAAAAGCCCGGGACGGGACGCAGGCAAGTTGGTTTTGAAAGGAGTCACTTTTCCCCAAGAAGCCAAACTCAAGAGCCCACTTGGCAGGTGTCATTTTCTAGGGTGCGTTTGGGCCTCCGATGTCAGCCAGGTTTGGAGGAGGGGGCAGCTTTGGTCTGGGAGAAATCCTCGTCCTTATGGAATTTTTGTAGTCTAAAGCCCAGCACGGGCTGCAGGCTAGTTAGGCAAGTTGGCTTTGAAAGGAGGCACTTTTCCGCAAGAAGCCAATCTCAAGAGCCCACTTGGCAGATGTCATTTTGTAGGGCGCGTTTGGGCCTCCGATGTCAGCCAGGTTTGGAGGAGGGGGCAGCTTTGGTCTGGGAGAAATCCTCGTCCTTATGGAATTTTTGTAGGCAAAAACCCCACATGGGCCGCAGGCAAGTTAGGCAAGTTGACTCCGAAAGGAGGCACTTTTCCCCAAGAAGCCAAACTCAAGAACCCTCAATGCAGATGTCATTTTGTGGGGCGCGTTTGGGCCTCCGATGGCAGCCAGGTTTGGAGGAGGGGGCAGCTTTGGTCTGGGAGAAATCCTCGTCCTTATGGAATTTTCGTAGTCTAAAGCCCAGCACGGGCCGCAGGCTAGTTAGGCAAGTTGGCTTTGAAAGGAGGCACTTTTCCGCAAGAAGCCAATCTCAAGAGCCCACTTGGCAGATGTCATTTTGTAGGGCGCGTTTGGGCCTCCGATGGCAGCCAGGTTTGGAGGAGGGGGCAGCTTTGGTCTGGGAGAAATCCTCGTCCTTATGGAATTTTTGTAGGCAAAAGCCCAGGACCGGCCGCAGGCAAGTTGGCTTTGAAAGGAGGCACTTCCACCCAAGAAGCCAAACTCAAGAGCCCACTTGGCAGGTGTCATTTTGTAGGGCACGTTTGGGCCTCCGATGGCAGCCAGGTTTGGAGGAGGGGGCAGCTTTGGTCTGGGAGAAATCCTCGTCCTTCTGGAATTTTTGGAGGCAAAAGCCCAGGACGGGCCGCAGGCAAGTTAGGCAAGTTGGCTCCGAAAGGAGGCACTTTTCCCCAAGAAGCCAAACTCAAGAGCCCACTTGGCAGATGTCATTTTGTGGGGCGCATTTGGGCCTCTGATGGCAGCCAGGTTTGGAGGAGGGGGCAGCTTTGGTCTGGGAGAAATCCTCGTCCTTATGGAATTTTTGTAGGCAAAAGCCCAGCACGGGCCGCAGGCAAGTTGGCTTTGAAAGGAGGTACATCCACCCAAGAAGCCAAACTCAAGAGCCCACTTGGCAGATGTCATTTTGTAGGGCACGTTTGGGCCTCCGATGGCAGCCAGGTTTGGAGGAGGGGGCAGCTTTGGTCTGGGAGAAATCCTCGTCCTTATGGAATTTTTGTAGCAAAAGCCCGGGACGGGACACAGGCAAGTTGGTTTTGAAAGGAGTCACTTTTCCCCAAGAAGCCAAACTCAAGAGCCCACTTGGCAGGTGTCATTTTGTAGGGCACGTTTGGGCCTCCGATGGCAGCCAGGTTTGGAGGAGGGGGCAGCTTTGGCCTGGGAGAAATCCTCGTCCTTATGGAATTTTTGGAGGCAAAAGCCCAGGACGGGCCGCAGGCAAGTTAGGCAAGTTGGCTCCGAAAGGAGGCACTTTTCCCCAAGAAGCCAAACTCAAGAACCCTCAATGCAGATGTCATTTTGTGGGGCGCGTTTGGGCCTCTGATGGCAGCCAGGTTTGGAGGAGGGGGCAGCTTTGGTCTGGGAGAAATCCTCGTCCTTCTGGAATTTTTGTAGCAAAAGCCCGGGACGGGACACAGGCAAGTTGGTTGTGAAAGGAGTCACTTTTCCCCAAGAAGCCAAACTCAAGAGCCCACTTGGCAGGTGTCATTTTGTAGGGCACGTTTGGGCCTCCGATGGCAGCCAGGTTTGGAGGAGGGGGCAGCTTTGGCCTGGGAGAAATCCTCGTCCTTCTGGAATTTTTGGAGGCAAAAGCCCAGGACGGGCCGCAGGCAAGTTAGGCAAGTTGGCTCCGAAAGGAGGCACTTTTCCCCAAGAAGCCAAACTCAAGAGCCCACTTGGCAGGTGTCATTTTGTAGGGCGCGTTTGGGCCTCCGATGGCAGCCAGGTTTGGAGGAGGGGGCAGCTTTGGTCTGGGAGAAATCCTCGTCCTTATGGAATTTTTGGAGGCAAAAGCCCTGCATGGGCCGCCGGCAAGTTGACTCCGAAAGGAGTCACTTTTCCCCAAGAAGCCAAACTCAAGAGCCCGCTTGGCAGATGTCATTTTGTAGGGCGCGTTTGGGCCTCCGATGGCAGCCAGGTTTGGCGGAGGGGGCAGCTTTGGTCTGGGAGGAATCCTCGTCCTTATGGGATTTTTGTAGCAATCGTCCGGGACGGGACGCAGGCAAGTTGGTTTTGAAAGGAGTCACTTTTCCCCAAGAAGCCAAACTCAAGAGCCCACTTGGCAGATGTCATTTTGTAGGGCGCGTTTGGGCCTCCGATGGCAGCCAGGTTTGGAGGAGGGAGCAGCTTTGGTCTGGGAGAAATCCTTGTCCTTCTGGAATTTTTGTAGGCAAAAGCCCAGGACGGGCCGCAGGCAAGTTAGGCAAGTTGGCTTTGAAAGGAGGCACTTTTCCCCAAGAAGCCAAACTCAAGAGCCCACTTGGCAGGTGTCATTTTGTAGGGCGCGTTTGGGCCTCCGATGGCAGCCAGGTTTGGAGGAGGGGGCAGCTTTGGTCTGGGAGAAATCCTCGTCCTTCTGGAATTTTTGTACTCAAAAGCCCAGGACGCGCCGCAGGCAAGTTAGGCAAGTTGGCTCCGAAAGGAGGCACTTTTCCCCAAGAAGCCAAACTCAAGAACCCACAATGCAGATGTCATTTTGTAGGGCGCGTTTGGGCCTCCGATGGCAGCCAGGTTTGGAGGAGGGGGCAGCTTTGGTCTGGGAGAAATCCTCGTCCTTATGGAATTTTTGTAGGCAAAAGCCCTGCATGGGCCGCCGGCAAGTTGACTCCGAAAGGAGGCAATTTTCCCCAAGAAGCCAAACTCAAGAGCCCACTTGGCAGGTGTCATTTTGTAGGGCGCGTTTGGGCCTCCGATGGCAGCCAGGTTTGGAGGAGGGGGCAGCTTTGGTCTGGGAGAAATCCTCGTCCTTATGGAATTTTTGTAGGCAAAACCCCTGCATGAGCCGCAGGCAAGTTGACTCCGAAAGGAGGCACTTTTCCCCCGAAAGCCAAACTCAAGAGCCCACTTGGCAGATGTCATTTTGTAGGGCGCGTTTGGGCCTCCGATGGCAGCCAGGTTTGGAGGAGGGGGCAGATTTGGTCTGGGAGGAATCTTCGTCCTTATGGAATTTTTGTAGCAAAAGCCCAGGACGGGACGCAGGCAAGTTGGTTTTGAAAGGAGTCACTTTTCCCCAAGAAGCCAAACTCAAGAGCCGACTTGGCAGGTGTCATTTTGTAGGGCGCGTTTGGGCCTCCGATGGCAGCCAGGTTTGGAGGAGGGGGCAGCTTTGGTCTGGGAGAAATCCTCGTCCTTATGGAATTTTTGTAGGCAAAAACCCCACATGGGCCGCAGGCAAGTTAGGCAAGTTGACTCCGAAAGGAGGCACTTTTCCCCAAGAAGCCAAACTCAAGAACCCTCAATGCAGATGTCATTTTGTGGGGCGCGTTTGGGCCTCCGATGGCAGCCAGGTTTGGAGGAGGGGGCAGCTTTGGTCTGTGAGAAATCCTCGTTCTTATGGAATTTTTGTAGGCAAAAGCCCAGGACGGGCCGCAGGCAAGTTGGCTTTGAAAGGAGGTACTTCCACCCAAGAAGCCAAATTCAAGAGCCCACTTGGCAGATGTCATTTTGTAGGGCACGTTTCGGACTCCGATGGCAGCCAGGTTTGGAGGAGGGGGCAGCTTTGGTCTGGGAGAAATCCTCGTCCTTATGGAATTTTTGTAGGCAAAAACCCTGCATGTGCCGCAGGCAAGTTAGGCAAGTTGCTTTGAAAGGAGGCACTTTCCCCCAAGAAGCCAAACTCAAGAAATCACAATTCAGATGTCATTTTGTAGGGCGCGTTTGGGCCTCCGATGGCAGCCAGGTTTGGAGGAGGGGGCAGCTTTGGTCTGGGAGAAATCCTCGTCCTTCTGGAATTTTTGGAGGCAAAAGCCCAGGACGGGCCGCAGGCAAGTTAGGCAATTTGGCTCCGAAAGGAGGCACTTTTCCCCAAGAAGCCAAACTCAAGAGCCCACTTGGCAAATGTCATTTTGTAGGGCGCGTTTGGGCCTCTGATGGCAGCCAGGTTTGGAGGAGGGGGCAGCTTTGGTCTGGGAGAAATCCTCGTCCTTATGGAATTTTTGGAGGCAAAAGCCCTGCATGGGCCGCAGGCAAGTTGACTCCGAAAGGAGGCACTTTTCCCCAGGAAGCCAAACTCAAGAACCCTCAATGCAGGTGTAATTTTGTGGGGCGCGTTTGGGCCTCCGATGGCAGCCAGGTTTGGAGGAGGGGGCAGCTTTGGTCTGGGAGAAATCCTCGTCCTTCTGGAATTTTTGGAGGCAAAAGCCCAGGATGGGCCGCAGGCAAGTTAGGCAATTTGGCTCCGAAAGGAGGCACTTTTCCCCAAGAAGCCAAACTCAAGAGCCCACTTGGCAGATGTCATTTTGTAGGGCGCGTTTGGGCCTCTGATGGCAGCCAGGTTTGGAGGAGGGGGCAGCTTTGGTCTGGGAGAAATCCTCGTCCTTATGGAATTTTTGTAGGCAAAACCCCTGCATGAGCCGCAGGCAAGTTGACTCCGAAAGGAGGCACTTTTCCCCAGAAAGCCAAACTCAAGAGCCCACTTGGCAGATGTCATTTTGTAGGGCGCGTTTGGGCCTCCGATGGCAGCCAGGTTTGGAGGAGGGGGCAGATTTGGTCTGGGAGGAATCTTCGTCCTTATGGAATTTTTGTAGCAAAAGCCCAGGACGGGACGCAGGCAAGTTGGTTTTGAAAGGAGTCACTTTTCCCCAAGAAGCCAAACTCAAGAGCCGACTTGGCAGGTGTCATTTTGTAGGGCGCGTTTGGGCCTCCGATGTCAGCCAGGTTTGGAGGAGGGGGCAGCTTTGGTCTGGGAGAAATCCTCGTCCTTATGGAATTTTTGTAGGCAAAAACCCCACATGGGCCGCAGGCAAGTTAGGCAAGTTGACTCCGAAAGGAGGCACTTTTCCCCAAGAAGCCAAACTCAAGAACCCTCAATGCAGATGTCATTTTGTGGGGCGCGTTTGGGCCTCCGATGGCAGCCAGGTTTGGAGGAGGGGGCAGCTTTGGTCTGTGAGAAATCCTCGTTCTTATGGAATTTTTGTAGGCAAAAGCCCAGGACGGGCCGCAGGCAAGTTGGCTTTGAAAGGAGGTACTTCCACCCAAGAAGCCAAATTCAAGAGCCCACTTGGCAGATGTCATTTTGTAGGGCACGTTTCGGACTCCGATGGCAGCCAGGTTTGGAGGAGGGGGCAGCTTTGGTCTGGGAGAAATCCTCGTCCTTATGGAATTTTTGTAGGCAAAAACCCTGCATGTGCCGCAGGCAAGTTAGGCAAGTTGCTTTGAAAGGAGGCACTTTCCCCCAAGAAGCCAAACTCAAGAAATCACAATGCAGATGTCATTTTGTAGGGCGCTTTTGGGCCTCCGATGGCAGCCAGGTTTGGAGGAGGGGGCAGCTTTGGTCTGGGAGAAATCCTCGTCCTTCTGGAATTTTTGGAGGCAAAAGCCCAGGACGGGCCGCAGGCAAGTTAGGCAATTTGGCTCCGAAAGGAGGCACTTTTCCCCAAGAAGCCAAACTCAAGAGCCCACTTGGCAGATGTCATTTTGTAGGGCGCGTTTGGGCCTCCGATGGCAGCCAGGTTTGGAGGAGGGGGCAGCTTTGGTCTGGGAGAAATCCTCGTCCTTATGGAATTTTTGTAGGCAAAAGCCCAGGACGGGCCGCAGGCAAGTTGGCTTTGAAAGGAGGCACTTCCACCCAAGAAGCCAAACTCAAGAGCCCACTTGGCAGGTGTCATTTTGTAGGGCACGTTTGGGCCTCCAATGGCAGCCAGGTTTGGAGGAGGGGGCAGCTTTGGTCTGGGAGAAATCCTCGTCCTTATGGAATTTTTGGAGGCAAAAGCCCTGCATGGGCCGCAGGCAAGTTGACTCCGAAAGGAGGCACTTTTCCCCAGGAAGCCAAACTCAAGAACCCTCAATGCAGGTGTAATTTTGTGGGGCGCGTTTGGGCCTCCGATGGCAGCCAGGTTTGGAGGAGGGGGCAGCTTTGGTCTGGGAGAAATCCTCGTCCTTCTGGAATTTTTGGAGGCAAAAGCCCAGGACGGGCCGCAGGCAAGTTAGGCAATTTGGCTCCGAAAGGAGGCACTTTTCCCCAAGAAGCCAAACTCAAGAGCCCACTTGGCAGATGTCATTTTGTAGGGCGCGTTTGGGCCTCTGATGGCAGCCAGGTTTGGAGGAGGGGGCAGCTTTGGTCTGGGAGAAATCCTCGTCCTTATGGAATTTTTGTAGGCAAAAACCCCGCATGGGCCGCAGGCAAGTTAGGCAAGTTGCTTTGAAAGGAGGCACTTTCCCCCAAGAAGCCAAACTCAAGAACCCACAATGCAGATGTCATTTTGTAGGGCGCGTTTGGGCCTCCGATGGCAGCCAGGTTTGGAGGAGGGGGCAGCTTTGGTCTGGGAGAAATCCTCGTCCTTATGGAATTTTTGTAGCAAAAGCCCAGGATGGGCCGCAGGCAAGTTAGGCAAGTTGGCTCCGAAAGGAGGCACTTTTCCCCAAGAAGCCAAACTCAAGAGCCCACTTGGCAGATGTCATTTTGTAGGGCGCTTTTGGGCCTCCGATGGCAGCCAGGTTTGGAGGAGGGGGCAGCTTTGGTCTGGGAGAAATCCTCGTCCTTATGGAATTTTTGTAGGCAAAAGCCCAGGACGGGCCGCAGGCAAGTTGGCTTTGAAAGGAGGCACTTCCACCCAAGAAGCCAAACTCAAGAGCCCACTTGGCAGGTGTCATTTTGTAGGGCACGTTTGGGCCTCCAATGGCAGCCAGGTTTGGAGGAGGGGGCAGCTTTGGTCTGGGAGAAATCCTCGTCCTTATGGAATTTTTGGAGGTAAAAGCCCTGCATGGGCCGCAGGCAAGTTGACTCCGAAAGGAGGCACTTTTCCCCAGGAAGCCAAACTCAAGAACCCTCAATGCAGGTGTAATTTTGTGGGGCGCGTTTGGGCCTCCGATGGCAGCCAGGTTTGGAGGAGGGGGCAGCTTTGGTCTGGGAGAAATCCTCGTCCTTATGGAATTTTTGTAGGCAAAACCCCTGCATGAGCCGCAGGCAACTTGACTCCGAAAGGAGGCACTTTTCCCCAGAAAGCCAAACTTAAGAGCCCACTTGGCAGATGTCATTTTGTAGGGCGCGTTTGGGCTTCCGATGGCAGCCAGGTTTGGAGGAGGGGGCAGCTTTGGTCTGGGAGGAATCCTCGTCCTTATGGAATTTTTGTAGCAAAAGCCCGGGACGGGACGCAGGCAAGTTGGTTTTGAAAGGAGTCACTTTTCCCCAAGAAGCCAAACTCAAGAGCCCACTTGGCAGGTGTCATTTTCTAGGGTGCGTTTGGGCCTCCGATGTCAGCCAGGTTTGGAGGAGGGGGCAGCTTTGGTCTGGGAGAAATCCTCGTCCTTATGGAATTTTTGTAGTCTAAAGCCCAGCACGGGCCGCAGGCTAGTTAGGCAAGTTGGCTTTGAAAGGAGGCACTTTTCTGCAAGAAGCCAATCTCAAGAGCCCACTTGGCAGATGTCATTTTGTAGGGCGCGTTTGGGCCTCCGATGGCAGCCAGGTTTGGAGGAGGGGGCAGCTTTGGTCTGGGAGAAATCCTCGTCCTTATGGAATTTTTGTAGGCAAAAACCCCACATGGGCCGCAGGCAAGTTAGGCAAGTTGACTCCGAAAGGAGGCACTTTTCCCCAAGAAGCCAAACTCAAGAACCCTCAATGCAGATGTCATTTTGTGGGGCGCGTTTGGGCCTCCGATGGCAGCCAGGTTTGGAGGAGGGGGCAGCTTTGGTCTGGGAGAAATCCTCGTCCTTATGGAATTTTCGTAGTCTAAAGCCCAGCACGGGCCGCAGGCTAGTTAGGCAAGTTGGCTTTGAAAGGAGGCACTTTTCCGCAAGAAGCCAATCTCAAGAGCCCACTTGGCAGATGTCATTTTGTAGGGCGCGTTTGGGCCTCCGATGGCAGCCAGGTTTGGAGGAGGGGGCAGCTTTGGTCTGGGAGAAATCCTCGTCCTTATGGAATTTTTGTAGGCAAAAGCCCAGGACCGGCCGCAGGCAAGTTGGCTTTGAAAGGAGGCACTTCCACCCAAGAAGCCAAACTCAAGAGCCCACTTGGCAGGTGTCATTTTGTAGGGCACGTTTGGGCCTCCGATGGCAGCCAGGTTTGGAGGAGGGGGCAGCTTTGGTCTGGGAGAAATCCTCGTCCTTCTGGAATTTTTGTAGGCAAAAGCCCTGCATGGGCCGCAGGCAAGTTGACTCCGAAAGGAGGCACTTTTCCCCAGGAAGCCAAACTCAAGAACCCTCAATGCAGGTGTCATTTTGTGGGGCGCGTTTGGGCCTCCGATGGCAGCCAGGTTTGGAGGAGGGGGCAGCTTTGGTCTGGGAGAAATCCTCGTCCTTCTGGAATTTTTGGAGGCAAAAGCCCAGGACGGGCCGCAGGCAAGTTAGGCAAGTTGGCTCCGAAAGGAGGCACTTTTCCCCAAGAAGCCAAACTCAAGAGCCCACTTGGCAGATGTCATTTTGTGGGGCGCATTTGGGCCTCTGATGGCAGCCAGGTTTGGAGGAGGGGGCAGCTTTGGTCTGGGAGAAATCCTCGTCCTTATGGAATTTTTGTAGGCAAAAGCCCAGGACGGGCCGCAGGCAAGTTGCCTTTGAAAGGAGGTACTTCCACCCAAGAAGCCAAACTCAAGAGCCCACTTGGCAGGTGTCATTTTGTAGGGCACGTTTGGGCCTCCGATGGCAGCCAGGTTTGGAGGAGGGGGCAGCTTTGGTCTGGGAGAAATCCTCATCCTTATGGAATTTTTGTAGGCAAAAGCCCAGGACGGGCCGCAGGCAAGTTGGCTTTGAAAGGAGGTACATCCACCCAAGAAGCCAAACTCAAGAGCCCACTTGGCAGATGTCATTTTGTAGGGCACGTTTGGGCCTCCGATGGCAGCCAGGTTTGGAGGAGGGGGCAGCTTTGGTCTGGGAGAAATCCTCGTCCTTATGGAATTTTTGTAGCAAAAGCCCGGGACGGGACACAGGCAAGTTGGTTTTGAAAGGAGTCACTTTTCCCCAAGAAGCCAAACTCAAGAGCCCACTTGGCAGGTGTCATTTTGTAGGGCACGTTTGGGCCTCCGATGGCAGCCAGGTTTGGAGGAGGGGGCAGCTTTGGCCTGGGAGAAATCCTCGTCCTTATGGAATTTTTGGAGGCAAAAGCCCAGGACGGGCCGCAGGCAAGTTAGGCAAGTTGGCTCCGAAAGGAGGCACTTTTCCCCAAGAAGCCAAACTCAAGAACCCTCAATGCAGATGTCATTTTGTGGGGCGCGTTTGGGCCTCTGATGGCAGCCAGGTTTGGAGGAGGGGGCAGCTTTGGTCTGGGAGAAATCCTCGTCCTTCTGGAATTTTTGTAGCAAAAGCCCGGGACGGGACACAGGCAAGTTGGTTTTGAAAGGAGTCACTTTTCCCCAAGAAGCCAAACTCAAGAGCCCACTTGGCAGGTGTCATTTTGTAGGGCACGTTTGGGCCTCCGATGGCAGCCAGGTTTGGAGGAGGGGGCAGCTTTGGCCTGGGAGAAATCCTCGTCCTTCTGGAATTTTTGGAGGCAAAAGCCCAGGACGGGCCGCAGGCAAGTTAGGCAAGTTGGCTCCGAAAGGAGGCACTTTTCCCCAAGAAGCCAAACTCAAGAGCCCACTTGGCAGGTGTCATTTTGTAGGGCGCGTTTGGGCCTCCGATGGCAGCCAGGTTTGGAGGAGGGGGCAGCTTTGGTCTGGGAGAAATCCTCGTCCTTATGGAATTTTTGGAGGCAAAAGCCCTGCATGGGCCGCCGGCAAGTTGACTCCGAAAGGAGTCACTTTTCCCCAAGAAGCCAAACTCAAGAGCCCGCTTGGCAGATGTCATTTTGTAGGGCGCGTTTGGGCCTCCGATGGCAGCCAGGTTTGGAGGAGGGGGCAGCTTTGGTCTGGGAGGAATCCTCGTCCTTATGGGATTTTTGTAGCAATCGTCCGGGACGGGACGCAGGCAAGTTGGTTTTGAAAGGAGTCACTTTTCCCCAAGAAGCCAAACTCAAGAGCCCACTTGGCAGATGTCATTTTGTAGGGCGCGTTTGGGCCTCCGATGGCAGCCAGGTTTGGAGGAGGGAGCAGCTTTGGTCTGGGAGAAATCCTTGTCCTTCTGGAATTTTTGTAGGCAAAAGCCCAGGACGGGCCGCAGGCAAGTTAGGCAAGTTGGCTTTGAAAGGAGGCACTTTTCCCCAAGAAGCCAAACTCAAGAGCCCACTTGGCAGGTGTCATTTTGTAGGGCGCGTTTGGGCCTCCGATGGCAGCCAGGTTTGGAGGAGGGGGCAGCTTTGGTCTGGGAGAAATCCTCGTCCTTCTGGAATTTTTGTACTCAAAAGCCCAGGACGCGCCGCAGGCAAGTTAGGCAAGTTGGCTCCGAAAGGAGGCACTTTTCCCCAAGAAGCCAAACTCAAGAGCCCACTTGGCAGGTGTCATTTTGTAGGGCGCGTTTGGGCCTCCGATGGCAGCCAGGTTTGGAGGAGGGGGCAGCTTTGGTCTGGGAGAAATCCTCGTCCTTATGGAATTTTTGTAGGCAAAACCCCTGCATGAGCCGCAGGCAAGTTGACTCCGAAAGGAGGCACTTTTCCCCAGAAAGCCAAACTCAAGAGCCCACTTGGCAGATGTCATTTTGTAGGGCGCGTTTGGGCCTCCGATGGCAGCCAGGTTTGGAGGAGGGGGCAGCTTTGGTCTGGGAGGAATCTTCGTCCTTATGGAATTTTTGTAGCAAAAGCCCAGGACGGGACGCAGGCAAGTTGGTTTTGAAAGGAGTCACTTTTCCCCAAGAAGCCAAACTCAAGAGCCGACTTGGCAGGTGTCATTTTGTAGGGCGCGTTTGGGCCTCCGATGTCAGCCAGGTTTGGAGGAGGGGGCAGCTTTGGTCTGGGAGAAATCCTCGTCCTTATGGAATTTTTGTAGGCAAAAGCCCAGGACGGGCCGCAGGCAAGTTAGGCAAGTTGACTCCGAAAGGAGGCACTTTTCCCCAAGAAGCCAAACTCAAGAACCCTCAATGCAGATGTCATTTTGTGGGGCGCGTTTGGGCCTCCGATGGCAGCCAGGTGTAGAGGAGGGGGCAGCTTTGGTCTGGGAGAAATCCTCGTCCTTCTGGAATTTTTGTAGGCAAAAGCCCAGGACGGGCCGCAGGCAAGTTGGCTTTGAAAGGAGGTACTTCCACCCAAGAAGCCAAATTCAAGAGCCCACTTGGCAGATGTCATTTTGTAGGGCACGTTTCAGACTCCGATGGCAGCCAGGTTTGGAGGAGGGGGCAGCTTTGGTCTGGGAGAAATCCTCGTCCTTATGGAATTTTTGTAGGCAAAAACCCTGCATGTGCCGCAGGCAAGTTAGGCAAGTTGCTTTGAAAGGAGGCACTTTCCCCCAAGAAGCCAAACTCAAGAAATCACAATGCAGATGTCATTTTGTAGGGCGCGTTTGGGCCTCCGATGGCAGCCAGGTTTGGAGGAGGGGGCAGCTTTGGTCTGGGAGAAATCCTCGTCCTTCTGGAATTTTTGGAGGCAAAAGCCCAGGACGGGCCGCAGGCAAGTTAGGCAATTTGGCTCCGAAAGGAGGCACTTTTCCCCAAGAAGCCAAACTCAAGAGCCCACTTGGCAGATGTCATTTTGTAGGGCGCGTTTGGGCCTCCGATGGCAGCCAGGTTTGGAGGAGGGGGCAGCTTTGGTCTGGGAGAAATCCTCGTCCTTATGGAATTTTTGTAGGCAAAAGCCCAGGACGGGCCGCAGGCAAGTTGGCTTTGAAAGGAGGTACTTCCACCCAAGAAGCCAAACTCAAGAGCCCACTTGGCAGGTGTCATTTTGTAGGGCACGTTTGGGCCTCCGATGGCAGCCAGGTTTGGAGGAGGGGGCAGCTTTGGTCTGGGAGAAATCCTCGTCCTTATGGAATTTTTGGAGGCAAAAGCCCTGCATGGGCCGCAGGCAAGTTGACTCCGAAAGGAGGCACTTTTCCCCAGGAAGCCAAACTCAAGAACCCTCAATGCAGGTGTCATTTTGTGGGGCGCGTTTGGGCCTCCGATGGCAGCCAGGTTTGGAGGAGGGGGCAGCTTTGGTCTGGGAGAAATCCTCGTCCTTATGGAATTTTTGGAGGCAAAAGCCCAGGACGGGCCGCAGGCAAGTTAGGCAAGTTGGCTCCGAAAGGAGGCACTTCCACCCAAGAAGCCAAACTCAAGAGCCCACTTGGCAGATGTCATTTTGTAGGGCGCATTTGGGCCTCTGATGGCAGCCAGGTTTGGAGGAGGGGGCAGCTTTGGTCTGGGAGAAATCCTCGTCCTTATGGAATTTTTGTAGGCAAAAGCCCAGCACGGGCCGCAGGCTAGTTAGGCAAGTTGGCTCCGAAAGGAGGCACTTTTCCCCAAGAAGCCAAACTCAAGAGCCCACTTGGCAGGTGTCATTTTGTAGGGCGCGTTTGGGCCTCCGATGGCAGCCAGGTTTGGAGGAGGGGGCAGCTTTGGTCTGGGAGAAATCCTCGTCCTTATGGAATTTTTGGAGGCAAAAGCCCTGCATGAGCCGCAGGCAAGTTGACTCCGAAAGGAGGCACTTTTCCCCAGAAAGCCAAACTCAAGAGCCCACTTGGCAGATGTCATTTTGTAGGGCGCGTTTGGGCCTCCGATGGCAGCCAGGTTTGGAGGAGGGGGCAGCTTTGGTCTGGGAGGAATCCTCGTCCTTATGGAATTTTTGTAGCAAAAGCCCAGGACGGGACGCAGGCAAGTTGGTTTTGAAAGGAGTCACTTTTCCCCAAGAAGCCAAACTCAAGAGCCGACTTGGCAGGTGTCATTTTGTAGGGCGCGTTTGGGCCTCCGATGTCAGCCAGGTTTGGAGGAGGGGGCAGCTTTGGTCTGGGAGAAATCCTCGTCCTTATGGAATTTTTGTAGGCAAAAACCCCACATGGGCCGCAGGCAAGTTAGGCAAGTTGACTCCGAAAGGAGGCACTTTTCCCCAAGAAGCCAAACTCAAGAACCCTCAATGCAGATGTCATTTTGTGGGGCGCGTTTGGGCCTCCGATGGCAGCCAGGTTTGGAGGAGGGGGCAGCTTTGGTCTGGGAGAAATCCTCGTCCTTCTGGAATTTTTGTAGGCAAAAGCCCAGGACGGGCCGCAGGCAAGTTGGCTTTGAAAGGAGGTACTTCCACCCAAGAAGCCAAATTCAAGAGCCCACTTGGCAGATGTCATTTTGTAGGGCACGTTTGGGCCTCCGATGGCAGCCAGGTTTGGAGGCGGGGGCAGCTTTGGTCTGGGAGAAATCCTCGTCCTTATGGAATTTTTGTAGGCAAAAACCCTGCATGGGCCGCAGGCAAGTTAGGCAAGTTGCTTTGAAAGGAGGCACTTTCCCCCAAGAAGCCAAACTCAAGAACTCACAATGCAGATGTCATTTTGTAGGGCGCGTTTGGGCCTCCGATGGCAGCCAGGTTTGGAGGAGGGGGCAGCTTTGGTCTGGGAGAAATCCTCGTCCTTATGGAATTTTTGTAGGCAAAAGCCCAGGACGGGCCGCAGGCAAGTTGGCTTTGAAAGGAGGCACTTCCACCCAAGAAGCCAAACTCAAGAGCCCACTTGGCAGGTGTCATTTTGTAGGGCACGTTTGGGCCTCCAATGGCAGCCAGGTTTGGAGGAGGGGGCAGCTTTGGTCTGGGAGAAATCCTCGTCCTTCTGGAATTTTTGGAGGCAAAAGCCCTGCATGGGCCGCAGGCAAGTTGACTCCGAAAGGAGGCACTTTTCCCCAGGAAGCCAAACTCAAGAACCCTCAATGCAGGTGTCATTTTGTGGGGCGCGTTTGGGCCTCCGATGGCAGCCAGGTTTGGAGGAGGGGGCAGCTTTGGTCTGGGAGAAATCCTCGTCCTTATGGAATTTTTGGAGGCAAAAGCCCTGCATGGGCCGCAGGCAAGTTGACTCCGAAAGGAGGCACTTTTCCCCAGGAAGCCAAACTCAAGAACCCTCAATGCAGGTGTCATTTTGTGGGGCGCGTTTGGGCCTCCGATGGCAGCCAGGTTTGGAGGAGGGAGCAGCTTTGGTCTGGGAGAAATCCTCGTCCTTCTGGAATTTTTGTAGGCAAAAGCCCAGGACGGGCCGCAGGCAAGTTAGGCAAGTTGGCTTTGAAAGGAGGCACTTTTCCCCAAGAAGCCAAACTCAAGAGCCCACTTGGCAGGTGTCATTTTGTAGGGCGCGTTTGGGCCTCCGATGGCAGCCAGGTTTGGAGGAGGGGGCAGCTTTGGTCTGGGAGAAATCCTCGTCCTTATGGAATTTTTGTACTCAAAAGCCCAGGACGGGCCGCAGGCAAGTTAGGCAAGTTGGCTCCGAAAGGAGGCACTTTTCCCCAAGAAGCCAAACTCAAGAAGCCACAATGCAGATGTCGTTTTGTAGGGCGCGTTTGGGCCTCCGATGGCAGCCAGGTTTGGAGGAGGGGGCAGCTTTGTTCTGGGAGAAATCCTCGTCCTTATGGAATTTTTGTAGCAAAAGCCCTGCATGGGCCGCCGGCAAGTTGACTCCGAAAGGAGGCAATTTTCCCCAAGAAGCCAAACTCAAGAGCCCACTTGGCAGGTGTCATTTTGTAGGGCGCGTTTGGGCCTCCGATGGCAGCCAGGTTTGGAGGAGGGGGCAGCTTTGGTCTGGGAGGAATCCTCGTCCTTATGGAATTTTTGTAGCAAAAGCCCAGGACGGGACGCAGGCAAGTTGGTTTTGAAAGGAGTCACTTTTCCCCAAGAAGCTAAACTCAAGAGCCGACTTGGCAGGTGTCATTTTGTAGGGCGCGTTTGGGCCTCCGATGTCAGCCAGGTTTGGAGGAGGGGGCAGCTTTGGTCTGGGAGAAATCCTCGTCCTTATGGAATTTTTGTAGGCAAAAACCCCACATGGGCCGCAGGCAAGTTAGGCAAGTTGGCTTTGAAAGGAGGCACTTCCACCCAAGAAGCCAAACTCAAGAGCCCACTTGGCAGGTGTCATTTTGTAGGGCGCGTTTGGGCCTCTGATGGCAGCCAGGTTTGGAGGAGGGGGCAGCTTTGGTCTGGGAGAAATCCTCGTCCTTCTGGAATTTTTGTAGGCAAAAGCCCTGCATGGGCCGCAGGCAAGTTGACTCCGAAAGGAGGCACTTTTCCCCAGGAAGCCAAATTCAAGAACCCTCAATGCAGGTGTCATTTTGTGGGGCGCGTTTGGGCCTCCGATGGCAGCCAGGTTTGGAGGAGGGGGCAGCTTTGGTCTGGGAGAAATCCTCGTCCTTCTGGAATTTTTGGAGGCAAAAGCCCAGGACGGGCCGCAGGCAAGTTAGGCAATTTGGCTCCGAATGGAGGCACTTTTCCCCAAGAAGCCAAACTCAAGAGCCCACTTGGCAGATGTCGTTTTGTAGGGCGCGTTTGGGCCTCCGATGGCAGCCAGGTTTGGAGGAGGGGGCAGCTTTGGTCTGGGAGAAATCCTCGTCCTTATGGAATTTTTGTAGGCAAAAGCCCTGCATGGGCCGCCGGCAAGTTGACTCCGAAAGGAGGCAATTTTCCCCAAGAAGCCAAACTCAAGAGCCCACTTGGCAGGTGTCATTTTGTAGGGCGCGTTTGGGCCTCCGATGGCAGCCAGGTTTGGAGGAGGGGGCAGCTTTGGTCTGGGAGGAATCCTCGTCCTTATGGAATTTTTGTAGCAAAAGCCCAGGACGGGACGCAGGCAAGTTGGTTTTGAAAGGAGTCACTTTTCCCCAAGAAGCTAAACTCAAGAGCCGACTTGGCAGGTGTCATTTTGTAGGGCGCGTTTGGGCCTCCGATGTCAGCCAGGTTTGGAGGAGGGGGCAGCTTTGGTCTGGGAGAAATCCTCGTCCTTATGGAATTTTTGTAGGCAAAAACCCCACATGGGCCGCAGGCAAGTTAGGCAAGTTGGCTTTGAAAGGAGGCACTTCCACCCAAGAAGCCAAACTCAAGAGCCCACTTGGCAGGTGTCATTTTGTAGGGCGCGTTTGGGCCTCTGATGGCAGCCAGGTTTGGAGGAGGGGGCAGCTTTGGTCTGGGAGAAATCCTCGTCCTTATGGAATTTTTGTAGGCAAAAGCCCTGCATGGGCCGCAGGCAAGTTGACTCCGAAAGGAGGCACTTTTCCCCAGGAAGCCAAATTCAAGAACCCTCAATGCAGGTGTCATTTTGTGGGGCGCGTTTGGGCCTCCGATGGCAGCCAGGTTTGGAGGAGGGGGCAGCTTTGGTCTGGGAGAAATCCTCGTCCTTCTGGAATTTTTGGAGGCAAAAGCCCAGGACGGGCCGCAGGCAAGTTAGGCAATTTGGCTCCGAATGGAGGCACTTTTCCCCAAGAAGCCAAACTCAAGAGCCCACTTGGCAGATGTCATTTTGTAGGGCGCGTTTGGGCCTCTGATGGCAGCCAGGTTTGGAGGAGGGGGCAGCTTTGGTCTGGGAGAAATCCTCGTCCTTATGGAATTTTTGTAGGCAAAAGCCCAGCACAGGCCGCAGGCTAGTTAGGCAAGTTGGCTCCGAAAGGAGGCACTTTTCCCCAAGAAGCCAAACTCAAGAGCCCACTTGGCAGGTGTCATTTTGTAGGGCGCGTTTGGGCCTCCGATGGCAGCCAGGTTTGGAGGAGGGGGCAGCTTTGGTCTGGGAGAAATCCTCGTCCTTATGGAATTTTTGGAGGCAAAAGCCCTGCATGGGCCGCCGGCAAGTTGACTCCGAAAGGAGGCACTTTTCCCCAAGAAGCCAAACTCAAGAGCCCGCTTGGCAGATGTCATTTTGTAGGGCGCGTTTGGGCCTCCGATGGCAGCCAGGTTTGGCAGAGGGGGCAGCTTTGGTCTGGGAGAAATCCTCTTCCTTATGGAATTTTTGTAGCAAAGGTCCGGGACGGGACGCAGGCAAGTTGGTTTTGAAAGGAGTCACTTTTCCCCAAGAAGCCAAACTCAAGAGCCCACAATGCAGATGTCATTTTGTAGGGCGCGTTTGGGCCTCCGATGGCAGCCAGGTTTGGAGGAGGGAGCAGCTTTGGTCTGGGAGAAATCCTTGTCCTTCTGGAATTTTTGTAGGCAAAAGCCCAGGACGTGCCGCAGGCAAGTTAGGCAAGTTGGCTTTGAAAGGGGGCACTTTTGCCCAAGAAGCCAAACTCAAGAGCCCACTTGGCAGGTGTCATTTTGTAGGGCGCGTTTGGGCCTCCGATGGCAGCCAGGTTTGGAGGAGGGGGCAGCTTTGTTCTGGGAGAAATACTCGTCCTTATGGAATTTTTGTAGGCAAAAGCCCTGCATGGGCCGCCGGCGAGTTGACTCCGAAAGGAGGCAATTTTCCCCAAGAAGCCAAACTCAAGAGCCCACTTGGCAGATGTCATTTTGTAGGGCGCGTTTGGGCCTCCGATGGCAGCCAGGTTTGGAGGAGGGGGCAGCTTTGGTCTGGGAGGAATCCTCGTCCTTATGGAATTTTTGTAGCAAAAGCCCAGGACGGGACGCAGGCAAGTTGGTTTTGAAAGGAGTCACTTTTCCCCAAGAAGCTAAACTCAAGAGCCGACTTGGCAGGTGTCATTTTGTAGGGCGCGTTTGGGCCTCCGATGTCAGCCAGGTTTGGAGGAGGGGGCAGCTTTGGTCTGGGAGGAATCCTCGTCCTTATGGAATTTTTGTAGGCAAAAACCCCACATGGGCCGCAGGCAAGTTAGGCAAGTTGGCTTTGAAAGGAGGCACTTTTCCCCAAGAAGCCAAACTCAAGAGCCCACTTGGCAGGTGTCATTTTGTAGGGCACGTTTGGGCCTCCGATGGCAGCCAGGTTTGGAGGAGGGGGCAGCTTTGGTCTGGGAGAAATCCTCGTCCTTCTGGAATTTTTGTAGGCAAAAGCCCTGCATGGGCCGCAGGCAAGTTGACTCCGAAAGGAGGCACTTTTCCCCAGGAAGCCAAACTCAAGAACCCTCAATGCAGGTGTCATTTTGTGGGGCGCGTTTGGGCCTCCGATGGCAGCCAGGTTTGGAGGAGGGGGCAGCTTTGGTCTGGGAGAAATCCTCGTCCTTATGGAATTTTTGGAGGCAAAAGCCCAGGACGGGCCGCAGGCAAGTTAGGCAATTTGGCTCCGAAAGGAGGCACTTTTCCCCAAGAAGCCAAACTCAAGAGCCCACTTGGCAGATGTCATTTTGTAGGGCGCGTTTGGGCCTCCGATGGCAGCCAGGTTTGGAGGAGGGGGCAGCTTTGGTCTGGGAGAAATCCTCGTCCTTATGGAATTTTTGTAGGCAAAAGCCCAGGACGGGCCGCAGGCTAGTTAGGCAAGTTGGCTCCGAAAGGAGGCACTTTTCCCCAAGAAGCCAAACTCAAGAGCCCACTTGGCAGGTGTCATTTTGTAGGGCGCGTTTGGGCCTCCGATGGCAGCCAGGTTTGGAGGAGGGGGCAGCTTTGGTCTGGGAGAAATCCTCGTCCTTATGGAATTTTTGGAGGCAAAAGCCCTGCATGAGCCGCAGGCAAGTTGACTCCGAAAGGAGGCAGTTTTCCCCAGAAAGCCAAACTCAAGAGCCCACTTGGCAGATGTCATTTTGTAGGGCGCGTTTGGGCCTCCGATGGCAGCCAGGTTTGGAGGAGGGGGCAGCTTTGGTCTGGGAGGAATCCTCGTCCTTATGGAATTTTTGTAGCAAAAGCCCAGGACGGGACGCAGGCAAGTTGGTTTTGAAAGGAGTCACTTTTCCCCAAGAAGCCAAACTCAAGAGCCGACTTGGCAGGTGTCATTTTGTAGGGCGTGTTTGGGCCTCCGATGTCAGCCAGGTTTGGAGGAGGGGGCAGCTTTGGTCTGGGAGAAATCCTCGTCCTTATGGAATTTTTGTAGGCAAAAACCCCACATGGGCCGCAGGCAAGTTAGGCAAGTTGACTCCAAAAGGAGGCACTTTTCCCCAAGAAGCCAAACTCAAGAACCCTCAATGCAGATGTCATTTTGTGGGGCGCGTTTGGGCCTCCGATGGCAGCCAGGTTTGGAGGAGGGGGCAGCTTTGGTCTGGGAGAAATCCTCGTCCTTCTGGAATTTTTGTAGGCAAAAGCCCAGGACGGGCCGCAGGCAAGTTGGCTTTGAAAGGAGGTACTTCCACCCAAGAAGCCAAATTGAAGAGCCCACTTGGCAGATGTCATTTTGTAGGGCACGTTTGGGCCTCCGATGGCAGCCAGGTTTGGAGGCGGGGGCAGCTTTGGTCTGGGAGAAATCCTCGTCCTTATGGAATTTTTGTAGGCAAAAACCCTGCATGGGCCGCAGGCAAGTTAGGCAAGTTGCTTTGAAAGGAGGCACTTTCCCCCAAGAAGCCAAACTCAAGAACTCACAATGCAGATGTCATTTTGTAGGGCGCGTTTGGGCCTCCGATGGCAGCCAGGTTTGGAGGAGGGGGCAGCTTTGGTCTGGGAGAAATCCTCGTCCTTATGGAATTTTTGTAGGCAAAAGCCCAGGACGGGCCGCAGGCAAGTTGGCTTTGAAAGGAGGCACTTCCACCCAAGAAGCCAAACTCAAGAGCCCACTTGGCAGGTGTCATTTTGTAGGGCACGTTTGGGCCTCCAATGGCAGCCAGGTTTGGAGGAGGGGGCAGCTTTGGTCTGGGAGAAATCCTCGTCCTTCTGGAATTTTTGGAGGCAAAAGCCCTGCATGGGCCGCAGGCAAGTTGACTCCGAAAGGAGGCACTTTTCCCCAGGAAGCCAAACTCAAGAACCCTCAATGCAGGTGTCATTTTGTGGGGCGCGTTTGTGCCTCCGATGGCAGCCAGGTTTGGAGGAGGGGGCAGCTTTGGTCTGGGAGAAATCCTCGTCCTTCTGGAATTTTTGGAGGCAAAAGCCCAGGACGGGCCGCAGGCAAGTTAGGCAATTTGGCTCCGAAAGGAGGCACTTTTCCCCAAGAAGCCAAACTCAAGAGCCCACTTGGCAGATGTCATTTTGTAGGGCGCGTTTGGGCCTCTGATGGCAGCCAGGTTTGGAGGAGGGGGCAGCTTTGGTCTGGGAGAAATCCTCGTCCTTATGGAATTTTTGTAGGCAAAAGCCCAGCACGGGCCGCAGGCTAGTTAGGCAAGTTGGCTCCGAAAGGAGGCACTTTTCCCCAAGAAGCCAAACTCAAGAGCCCACTTGGCAGGTGTCATTTTGTAGGGCGCGTTTGGGCCTCCGATGGCAGCCAGGTTTGGAGGAGGGGGCAGCTTTGGTCTGGGAGAAATCCTCGTCCTTATGGAATTTTTGGAGGCAAAAGCCCTGCATGAGCCGCAGGCAAGTTGACTCCGAAAGGAGGCACTTTTCCCCAGAAAGCCAAACTCAAGAGCCCACTTGGCAGATGTCATTTTGTAGGGCGCGTTTGGGCCTCCGATGGCAGCCAGGTTTGGAGGAGGGGGCAGCTTTGGTCTGGGAGGAATCCTCGTCCTTATGGAATTTTTGTAGCAAAAGCCCAGGACGGGACGCAGGCAAGTTGGTTTTGAAAGGAGTCACTTTTCCCCAAGAAGCCAAACTCAAGAGCCGACTTGGCAGGTGTCATTTTGTAGGGCGCGTTTGGGCCTCCGATGGCAGCCAGGTTTGGAGGAGGGGGCAGCTTTGGTCTGGGAGAAATCCTCGTCCTTATGGAATTTTTGTAGGCAAAAACCCCACATGGGCCGCAGGCAAGTTAGGCAAGTTGACTCCGAAAGGAGGCACTTTTCCCCAAGAAGCCAAACTCAAGAACCCTCAATGCAGATGTCATTTTGTGGGGCGCGTTTGGGCCTCCGATGGCAGCCAGGTTTGGAGGAGGGGGCAGCTTTGGTCTGGGAGAAATCCTCGTCCTTCTGGAATTTTTGTAGGCAAAAGCCCAGGACGGGCCGCAGGCAAGTTGGCTTTGAAAGGAGGTACTTCCACCCAAGAAGCCAAATTCAAGAGCCCACTTGGCAGATGTCATTTTGTAGGGCACGTTTGGGCCTCCGATGGCAGCCAGGTTTGGAGGCGGGGGCAGCTTTGGTCTGGGAGAAATCCTCGTCCTTATGGAATTTTTGTAGGCAAAAACCCTGCATGGGCCGCAGGCAAGTTAGGCAAGTTGCTTTGAAAGGAGGCACTTTCCCCCAAGAAGCCAAACTCAAGAACTCACAATGCAGATGTCATTTTGTAGGGCGCGTTTGGGCCTCCGATGGCAGCCAGGTTTGGAGGAGGGGGCAGCTTTGGTCTGGGAGAAATCCTCGTCCTTATGGAATTTTTGTAGGCAAAAGCCCAGGACGGGCCGCAGGCAAGTTGGCTTTGAAAGGAGGCACTTCCACCCAAGAAGCCAAACTCAAGAGCCCACTTGGCAGGTGTCATTTTGTAGGGCACGTTTGGGCCTCCAATGGCAGCCAGGTTTGGAGGAGGGGGCAGCTTTGGTCTGGGAGAAATCCTCGTCCTTCTGGAATTTTTGGAGGCAAAAGCCCTGCATGGGCCGCAGGCAAGTTGACTCCGAAAGGAGGCACTTTTCCCAAGGAAGCCAAACTCAAGAACCCTCAATACAGTTGTAATTTTGTGGGGCGCGTTTGGGCCTCCGATGGCAGCCAGGTTTGGAGGAGGGGGCAGCTTTGGTCTGGGAGAAATCCTCGTCCTTCTGGAATTTTTGGAGGCAAAAGCCCAGCACGGGCCGCAGGCAAGTTAGGCAATTTGGCTCCGAAAGGAGGCACTTTTCCCCAAGAAGCCAAACTCAAGAGCCCACTTGGCAGATGTCATTTTGTAGGGCGCGTTTGGGCCTCCGATGGCAGCCAGGTTTGGAGGAGGGGGCAGCTTTGGTCTGGGAGAAATCCTCGTCCTTATGGAATTTTTGTAGGCAAAAACCCCGCATGGGCCGCAGGCAAGTTAGGCAAGTTGACTCCGAAAGGAGGCACTTTTCCCCAAGAAGCCAAACTCAAGAGCCCACTTGGCAGATGTCATTTTGTAGGGCGCGTTTGGGCCTCCGATGGCAGCCAGGTTTGGAGGAGGGGGCAGCTTTGGTCTGGGAGAAATCCTCGTCCTTATGGAATTTTTGTAGGCAAAAGCCCAGGACGGGCCGCAGGCAAGTTGGCTTTGAAAGGAGGCACTTCCACCCAAGAAGCCAAACTCAAGAGCCCACTTGGCAGGTGTCATTTTGTAGGGCACGTTTGGGCCTCCAATGGCAGCCAGGTTTGGAGGAGGGGGCAGCTTTGGTCTGGGAGAAATCCTCGTCCTTATGGAATTTTTGGAGGCAAAAGCCCTGCATGGGCCGCCGGCAAGTTGACTCCGAAAGGAGGCACTTTTCCCCAAGAAGCCAAACTCAAGAGCCCGCTTGGCAGATGTCATTTTGTAGGGCGCGTTTGGGCCTCCGATGGCAGCCAGGTTTGGCGGAGGGGGCAGCTTTGGTCTGGGAGGAATCCTCGTCCTTATGGAATTTTTGTAGCAAACGTCCGGGACGGGACGCAGGCAAGTTGGTTTTGAAAGGAGTCACTTTTCCCCAAGAAGCCAAACTCAAGAGCCCACTTGGCAGGTGTCATTTTGTAGGGCGCGTGTGGGCCTCCGATGGCAGCCAGGTTTGGAGGAGGGGGCAGCTTTGGTCTGGGAGAAATCCTCGTCCTTATGGAATTTTTGTAGGCAAAAGGCCAGGACCGGCCGCAGGCAAGTTGGCTTTGAAAGGAGGCACTTCCACCCAAGAAGCCAAACTCAAGAGCCCACTTGGCAGGTGTCAGTTTGTAGGGCACGTTTGGGCCTCCGATGGCAGCCAGGTTTGGAGGAGGGGGCAGCTTTGGTCTGGGAGAAATCCTCGTCCTTCTGGAATTTTTGGAGGCAAAAGCCCTGCATGGGCCGCAGGCAAGTTGACTCCGAAAGGAGGCACTTTTCCCCAGGAAGCCAAACTCAAGAACCCTCAATGCAGGTGTCATTTTGTGGGGCGCGTTTGGGCCTCCGATGGCAGCCAGGTTTGGAGGAGGGGGCAGCTTTGGTCTGGGAGAAATCCTCGTCCTTCAGGAATTTTTGGAGGCAAAAGCCCAGGACGGGCCGCAGGCAAGTTAGGCAAGTTGGCTCCGAAAGGAGGCACTTTTCCCCAAGAAGCCAAACTCAAGAGCCCACTTGGCAGATGTCATTTTGTGGGGCGCATTTGGGCCTCTGATGGCAGCCAGGTTTGGAGGAGGGGGCAGCTTTGGTCTGGGAGAAATCCTCGTCCTTATGGAATTTTTGTAGTCTAAAGCCCAGCACGGGCCGCAGGCTAGTTAGGCAAGTTGGCTTTGAAAGGAGGCACTTTCCCCCAAGAAGCCAAACTCAAGAGCCCACTTGGCAGGTGTCATTTTGTAGGGCGCGTTTGGGCCTCCAATGGCAGCCAGGTTTGGAGGAGGGGGCAGCTTTGGTCTGGGAGAAATCCTCGTCCTTATGGAATTTTTGTAGGCAAAAGCCCAGGACGGGCCGCAGGCAAGTTGGCTTTGAAAGGAGGTACTTCCACCCAAGAAGCCAAACTCAAGAGTCCACTTGGCAGGTGTCAATTTGTAGGGCACGTTTGGGCCTCCGATGGCAGCCAGGTTTGGAGGAGGGGGCAGCTTTGGTCTGGGAGAAATCCTCGTCCTTATGGAATTTTTGTAGGCAAAAGCCCAGGACGGGCCGCAGGCAAGTTGGCTTTGAAAGGAGGCACTTCCACCCAAGAAGCCAAACTCAAGAGCCCACTTGGCAGGTGTCATTTTGTAGGGCACGTTTGGGCCTCCAATGGCAGCCAGGTTTGGAGGAGGGGGCAGCTTTGGTCTGGGAGAAATCCTCGTCCTTCTGGAATTTTTGGAGGCAAAAGCCCTGCATGGGCCGCAGGCAAGTTGACTCCGAAAGGAGGCACTTTTCCCAAGGAAGCCAAACTCAAGAACCCTCAATACAGGTGTAATTTTGTGGGGCGCGTTTGGGCCTCCGATGGCAGCCAGGTTTGGAGGAGGGGGCAGCTTTGGTCTGGGAGAAATCCTCGTCCTTCTGGAATTTTTGGAGGCAAAAGCCCAGCACGGGCCGCAGGCAAGTTAGGCAATTTGGCTCCGAAAGGAGGCACTTTTCCCCAAGAAGCCAAACTCAAGAGCCCACTTGGCAGATGTCATTTTGTAGGGCGCGTTTGGGCCTCCGATGGCAGCCAGGTTTGGAGGAGGGGGCAGCTTTGGTCTGGGAGAAATCCTCGTCCTTATGGAATTTTTGTAGGCAAAAGCCCAGGACGGGCCGCAGGCAAGTTGGCTTTGAAAGGAGGCACTTCCACCCAAGAAGCCAAACTCAAGAGCCCACTTGGCAGGTGTCATTTTGTAGGGCACGTTTGGGCCTCCAATGGCAGCCAGGTTTGGAGGAGGGGGCAGCTTTGGTCTGGGAGAAATCCTCGTCCTTATGGAATTTTTGGAGGCAAAAGCCCTGCATGGGCCGCCGGCAAGTTGACTCCGAAAGGAGGCACTTTTCCCCAAGAAGCCAAACTCAAGAGCCCGCTTGGCAGATGTCATTTTGTAGGGCGCGTTTGGGCCTCCGATGGCAGCCAGGTTTGGCGGAGGGGGCAGCTTTGGTCTGGGAGGAATCCTTGTCCTTATGGAATTTTTGTAGCAAACGTCCGGGACGGGACGCAGGCAAGTTGGTTTTGAAAGGAGTCACTTTTCCCCAAGAAGCCAAACTCAAGAGCCCACTTGGCAGGTGTCATTTTGTAGGGCGCGTTTGGGCCTCCGATGGCAGCCAGGTTTGGAGGAGGGGGCAGCTTTGGTCTGGGAGAAATCCTCGTCCTTATGGAATTTTTGGAGGCAAAAGCCCTGCATGGGCCGCCGGCAAGTTGACTCCGAAAGGAGGCACTTTTCCCCAAGAAGCCAAACTCAAGAGCCCGCTTGGCAGATGTCATTTTGTAGGGCGCGTTTGGGCCTCCGATGGCAGCCAGGTTTGGCGGAGGGGGCAGCTTTGGTCTGGGAGGAATCCTCGTCCTTATGGAATTTTTGTAGCAAACGTCCGGGACGGGACGCAGGCAAGTTGGTTTTGAAAGGAGTCACTTTTCCCCAAGAAGCCAAACTCAAGAGCCCACTTGGCAGGTGTCATTTTGTAGGGCGCGTGTGGGCCTCCGATGGCAGCCAGGTTTGGAGGAGGGGGCAGCTTTGGTCTGGGAGAAATCCTCGTCCTTATGGAATTTTTGTAGGCAAAAGGCCAGGACCGGCCGCAGGCAAGTTGGCTTTGAAAGGAGGCACTTCCACCCAAGAAGCCAAACTCAAGAGCCCACTTGGCAGGTGTCAGTTTGTAGGGCACGTTTGGGCCTCCGATGGCAGCCAGGTTTGGAGGAGGGGGCAGCTTTGGTCTGGGAGAAATCCTCGTCCTTCTGGAATTTTTGTAGGCAAAAGCCCTGCATGGGCCGCAGGCAAGTTGACTCCGAAAGGAGGCACTTTTCCCCAGGAAGCCAAACTCAAGAACCCTCAATGCAGGTGTCATTTTGTGGGGCGCGTTTGGGCCTCCGATGGCAGCCAGGTTTGGAGGAGGGGGCAGCTTTGGTCTGGGAGAAATCCTCGTCCTTCTGGAATTTTTGGAGGCAAAAGCCCAGGACGGGCCGCAGGCAAATTAGGCAAGTTGGCTCCGAAAGGAGGCACTTTTCCCCAAGAAGCCAAACTCAAGAGCCCACTTGGCAGATGTCATTTTGTGGGGCGCATTTGGGCCTCTGATGGCAGCCAGGTTTGGAGGAGGGGGCAGCTTTGGTCTGGGAGAAATCCTCGTCCTTATGGAATTTTTGTAGTCTAAAGCCCAGCACGGGCCGCAGGCTAGTTAGGCAAGTTGGCTTTGAAAGGAGGCACTTTCCCCCAAGAAGCCAAACTCAAGAGCCCACTTGGCAGGTGTCATTTTGTAGGGCGCGTTTGGGCCTCCAATGGCAGCCAGGTTTGGAGGAGGGGGCAGCTTTGGTCTGGGAGAAATCCTCGTCCTTATGGAATTTTTGTAGGCAAAAGCCCAGGACGGGCCGCAGGCAAGTTGGCTTTGAAAGGAGGTACTTCCACCCAAGAAGCCAAACTCAAGAGCCCACTTGGCAGGTGTCAATTTGTAGGGCACGTTTGGGCCTCCGATGGCAGCCAGGTTTGGAGGAGGGGGCAGCTTTGGTCTGGGAGAAATCCTCGTCCTTATGGAATTTTTGTAGGCAAAAGCCCAGGACGGGCCGCAGGCAAGTTGGCTTTGAAAGGAGGCACTTCCACCCAAGAAGCCAAACTCAAGAGCCCACTTGGCAGGTGTCATTTTGTAGGGCACGTTTGGGCCTCCAATGGCAGCCAGGTTTGGAGGAGGGGGCAGCTTTGGTCTGGGAGAAATCCTCGTCCTTCTGGAATTTTTGGAGGCAAAAGCCCTGCATGGGCCGCAGGCAAGTTGACTCCGAAAGGAGGCACTTTTCCCAAGGAAGCCAAACTCAAGAACCCTCAATACAGGTGTAATTTTGTGGGGCGCGTTTGGGCCTCCGATGGCAGCCAGGTTTGGAGGAGGGGGCAGCTTTGGTCTGGGAGAAATCCTCGTCCTTCTGGAATTTTTGGAGGCAAAAGCCCAGCACGGGCCGCAGGCAAGTTAGGCAATTTGGCTCCGAAAGGAGGCACTTTTCCCCAAGAAGCCAAACTCAAGAGCCCACTTGGCAGATGTCATTTTGTAGGGCGCGTTTGGGCCTCCGATGGCAGCCAGGTTTGGAGGAGGGGGCAGCTTTGGTCTGGGAGAAATCCTCGTCCTTATGGAATTTTTGTAGGCAAAAGCCCAGGACGGGCCGCAGGCAAGTTGGCTTTGAAAGGAGGCACTTCCACCCAAGAAGCCAAACTCAAGAGCCCACTTGGCAGGTGTCATTTTGTAGGGCACGTTTGGGCCTCCAATGGCAGCCAGGTTTGGAGGAGGGGGCAGCTTTGGTCTGGGAGAAATCCTCGTCCTTATGGAATTTTTGGAGGCAAAAGCCCTGCATGGGCCGCCGGCAAGTTGACTCCGAAAGGAGGCACTTTTCCCCAAGAAGCCAAACTCAAGAGCCCGCTTGGCAGATGTCATTTTGTAGGGCGCGTTTGGGCCTCCGATGGCAGCCAGGTTTGGCGGAGGGGGCAGCTTTGGTCTGGGAGGAATCCTTGTCCTTATGGAATTTTTGTAGCAAACGTCCGGGACGGGACGCAGGCAAGTTGGTTTTGAAAGGAGTCACTTTTCCCCAAGAAGCCAAACTCAAGAGCCCACTTGGCAGGTGTCATTTTGTAGGGCGCGTTTGGGCCTCCGATGGCAGCCAGGTTTGGAGGAGGGGGCAGCTTTGGTCTGGGAGAAATCCTCGTCCTTATGGAATTTTTGGAGGCAAAAGCCCTGCATGGGCCGCCGGCAAGTTGACTCCGAAAGGAGGCACTTTTCCCCAAGAAGCCAAACTCAAGAGCCCGCTTGGCAGATGTCATTTTGTAGGGCGCGTTTGGGCCTCCGATGGCAGCCAGGTTTGGCGGAGGGGGCAGCTTTGGTCTGGGAGGAATCCTCGTCCTTATGGAATTTTTGTAGCAAACGTCCGGGACGGGACGCAGGCAAGTTGGTTTTGAAAGGAGTCACTTTTCCCCAAGAAGCCAAACTCAAGAGCCCACTTGGCAGGTGTCATTTTGTAGGGCGCGTGTGGGCCTCCGATGGCAGCCAGGTTTGGAGGAGGGGGCAGCTTTGGTCTGGGAGAAATCCTCGTCCTTATGGAATTTTTGTAGGCAAAAGCCCAGGACGGGCCGCAGGCAAGTTGGCTTTGAAAGGAGGCACTTCCACCCAAGAAGCCAAACTCAAGAGCCCACTTGGCAGGTGTCAGTTTGTAGGGCACGTTTGGGCCTCCGATGGCAGCCAGGTTTGGAGGAGGGGGCAGCTTTGGTCTGGGAGAAATCCTCGTCCTTCTGGAATTTTTGTAGGCAAAAGCCCTGCATGGGCCGCAGGCAAGTTGACTCCGAAAGGAGGCACTTTTCCCCAGGAAGCCAAACTCAAGAACCCTCAATGCAGGTGTCATTTTGTGGGGCGCGTTTGGGCCTCCGATGGCAGCCAGGTTTGGAGGAGGGGGCAGCTTTGGTCTGGGAGAAATCCTCGTCCTTCTGGAATTTTTGGAGGCAAAAGCCCAGGACGGGCCGCAGGCAAGTTAGGCAAGTTGGCTCCGAAAGGAGGCACTTTTCCCCAAGAAGCCAAACTCAAGAGCCCACTTGGCAGATGTCATTTTGTGGGGCGCATTTGGGCCTCTGATGGCAGCCAGGTTTGGAGGAGGGGGCAGCTTTGGTCTGGGAGAAATCCTCGTCCTTATGGAATTTTTGTAGTCTAAAGCCCAGCACGGGCCGCAGGCTAGTTAGGCAAGTTGGCTTTGAAAGGAGGCACTTTCCCCCAAGAAGCCAAACTCAAGAGCCCACTTGGCAGGTGTCATTTTGTAGGGCGCGTTTGGGCCTCCAATGGCAGCCAGGTTTGGAGGAGGGGGCAGCTTTGGTCTGGGAGAAATCCTCGTCCTTATGGAATTTTTGTAGGCAAAAGCCCAGGACGGGCCGCAGGCAAGTTGGCTTTGAAAGGAGGTACTTCCACCCAAGAAGCCAAACTCAAGAGCCCACTTGGCAGGTGTCAATTTGTAGGGCACGTTTGGGCCTCTGATGGCAGCCAGGTTTGGAGGAGGGGGCAGCTTTGGTCTGGGAGAAATCCTCGTCCTTATGGAATTTTTGGAGGCAAAAGCCCAGGACGGGCCGCAGGCAAGTTGGCTTTGAAAGGAGGCACTTCCACCCAAGAAGCCAAACTCAAGAGCCCACTTGGCAGGTGTCATTTTGTAGGGCACGTTTGGGCCTCCAATGGCAGCCAGGTTTGGAGGAGGGGGCAGCTTTGGTCTGGGAGAAATCCTCGTCCTTCTGGAATTTTTGGAGGCAAAAGCCCAGCACGGGCCGCAGGCAAGTTAGGCAATTTGGCTCCGAAAGGAGGCACTTTTCCCCAAGAAGCCAAACTCAAGAGCCCACTTGGCAGATGTCATTTTGTAGGGCGCGTTTGGGCCTCCGATGGCAGCCAGGTTTGGAGGAGGGGGCAGCTTTGGTCTGGGAGAAATCCTCGTCCTTATGGAATTTTTGTAGGCAAAAGCCCAGGACGGGCCGCAGGCAAGTTGGCTTTGAAAGGAGGCACTTCCACCCAAGAAGCCAAACTCAAGAGCCCACTTGGCAGGTGTCATTTTGTAGGGCACGTTTGGGCCTCCAATGGCAGCCAGGTTTGGAGGAGGGGGCAGCTTTGGTCTGGGAGAAATCCTCGTCCTTATGGAATTTTTGGAGGCAAAAGCCCTGCATGGGCCGCCGGCAAGTTGACTCCGAAAGGAGGCACTTTTCCCCAAGAAGCCAAACTCTAGAGCCCGCTTGGCAGATGTCATTTTGTAGGGCGCGTTTGGGCCTCCGATGGCAGCCAGGTTTGGCGGAGGGGGCAGCTTTGGTCTGGGAGGAATCCTTGTCCTTATGGAATTTTTGTAGCAAACGTCCGGGACGGGACGCAGGCAAGTTGGTTTTGAAAGGAGTCACTTTTCCCCAAGAAGCCAAACTCAAGAGCCCACTTGGCAGGTGTCATTTTGTAGGGCGCGTTTGGGCCTCCGATGGCAGCCAGGTTTGGAGGAGGGGGCAGCTTTGGTCTGGGAGAAATCCTCGTCCTTATGGAATTTTTGTAGGCAAAACCCCTGCATGAGCCGCAGGCAAGTTGACTCCGAAAGGAGGCACTTTTCCCCAGAAAGCCAAACTCAAGAGCCCACTTGGCAGATGTCATTTTGTAGGGCGCGTTTGGGCTTCCGATGGCAGCCAGGTTTGGAGGAGGGGGCAGCTTTGGTCTGGGAGAAATCCTCGTCCTTCTGGAATTTTTGTAGGCAAAAGCCCGGGACGGGACGCAGGCAAGTTGGTTTTGAAAGGAGTCACTTTTCCCCAAGAAGCCAAACTCAAGAGCCCACTTGGCAGGTGTCATTTTCTAGGGTGCGTTTGGGCCTCCGATGTCAGCCAGGTTTGGAGGAGGGGGCAGCTTTGGTCTGGGAGAAATCCTCGTCCTTATGGAATTTTTGTAGTCTAAAGCCCAGCACGGGCCGCAGGCTAGTTAGGCAAGTTGGCTTTGAAAGGAGGCACTTTTCCGCAAGAAGCCAATCTCAAGAGCCCACTTGGCAGATGTCATTTTGTAGGGCGCGTTTGGGCCTCCGATGGCAGCCAGGTTTGGAGGAGGGGGCAGCTTTGGTCTGGGAGAAATCCTCGTCCTTATGGAATTTTTGTAGGCAAAAGCCCAGGACGGGCCGCAGGCAAGTTGGCTTTGAAAGGAGGCACTTCCACCCAAGAAGCCAAACTCAAGAGCCCACTTGGCAGGTGTCATTTTGTAGGGCACGTTTGGGCCTCCAATGGCAGCCAGGTTTGGAGGAGGGGGCAGCTTTGGTCTGGGAGAAATCCTCGTCCTTCTGGAATTTTTGGAGGCAAAAGCCCTGCATGGGCCGCAGGCAAGTTGACTCCGAAAGGAGGCACTTTTCCCAAGGAAGCCAAACTCAAGAACCCTCAATACAGGTGTAATTTTGTGGGGCGCGTTTGGGCCTCCGATGGCAGCCAGGTTTGGAGGAGGGGGCAGCTTTGGTCTGGGAGAAATCCTCGTCCTTCTGGAATTTTTGGAGGCAAAAGCCCAGCACGGGCCGCAGGCAAGTTAGGCAATTTGGCTCCGAAAGGAGGCACTTTTCCCCAAGAAGCCAAACTCAAGAGCCCACTTGGCAGATGTCATTTTGTAGGGCGCGTTTGGGCCTCCGATGGCAGCCAGGTTTGGAGGAGGGGGCAGCTTTGGTCTGGGAGAAATCCTCGTCCTTATGGAATTTTTGTAGGCAAAAGCCCAGGACGGGCCGCAGGCAAGTTGGCTTTGAAAGGAGGCACTTCCACCCAAGAAGCCAAACTCAAGAGCCCACTTGGCAGGTGTCATTTTGTAGGGCACGTTTGGGCCTCCAATGGCAGCCAGGTTTGGAGGAGGGGGCAGCTTTGGTCTGGGAGAAATCCTCGTCCTTATGGAATTTTTGGAGGCAAAAGCCCTGCATGGGCCGCCGGCAAGTTGACTCCGAAAGGAGGCACTTTTCCCCAAGAAGCCAAACTCAAGAGCCCGCTTGGCAGATGTCATTTTGTAGGGCGCGTTTGGGCCTCCGATGGCAGCCAGGTTTGGCGGAGGGGGCAGCTTTGGTCTGGGAGGAATCCTTGTCCTTATGGAATTTTTGTAGCAAACGTCCGGGACGGGACGCAGGCAAGTTGGTTTTGAAAGGAGTCACTTTTCCCCAAGAAGCCAAACTCAAGAGCCCACTTGGCAGGTGTCATTTTGTAGGGCGCGTTTGGGCCTCCGATGGCAGCCAGGTTTGGAGGAGGGGGCAGCTTTGGTCTGGGAGAAATCCTCGTCCTTATGGAATTTTTGGAGGCAAAAGCCCTGCATGGGCCGCCGGCAAGTTGACTCCGAAAGGAGGCACTTTTCCCCAAGAAGCCAAACTCAAGAGCCCGCTTGGCAGATGTCATTTTGTAGGGCGCGTTTGGGCCTCCGATGGCAGCCAGGTTTGGCGGAGGGGGCAGCTTTGGTCTGGGAGGAATCCTCGTCCTTATGGAATTTTTGTAGCAAACGTCCGGGACGGGACGCAGGCAAGTTGGTTTTGAAAGGAGTCACTTTTCCCCAAGAAGCCAAACTCAAGAGCCCACTTGGCAGGTGTCATTTTGTAGGGCGCGTGTGGGCCTCCGATGGCAGCCAGGTTTGGAGGAGGGGGCAGCTTTGGTCTGGGAGAAATCCTCGTCCTTATGGAATTTTTGTAGGCAAAAGGCCAGGACCGGCCGCAGGCAAGTTGGCTTTGAAAGGAGGCACTTCCACCCAAGAAGCCAAACTCAAGAGCCCACTTGGCAGGTGTCAGTTTGTAGGGCACGTTTGGGCCTCCGATGGCAGCCAGGTTTGGAGGAGGGGGCAGCTTTGGTCTGGGAGAAATCCTCGTCCTTCTGGAATTTTTGTAGGCAAAAGCCCTGCATGGGCCGCAGGCAAGTTGACTCCGAAAGGAGGCACTTTTCCCCAGGAAGCCAAACTCAAGAACCCTCAATGCAGGTGTCATTTTGTGGGGCGCGTTTGGGCCTCCGATGGCAGCCAGGTTTGGAGGAGGGGGCAGCTTTGGTCTGGGAGAAATCCTCGTCCTTCTGGAATTTTTGGAGGCAAAAGCCCAGGACGGGCCGCAGGCAAATTAGGCAAGTTGGCTCCGAAAGGAGGCACTTTTCCCCAAGAAGCCAAACTCAAGAGCCCACTTGGCAGATGTCATTTTGTGGGGCGCATTTGGGCCTCTGATGGCAGCCAGGTTTGGAGGAGGGGGCAGCTTTGGTCTGGGAGAAATCCTCGTCCTTATGGAATTTTTGTAGTCTAAAGCCCAGCACGGGCCGCAGGCTAGTTAGGCAAGTTGGCTTTGAAAGGAGGCACTTTCCCCCAAGAAGCCAAACTCAAGAGCCCACTTGGCAGGTGTCATTTTGTAGGGCGCGTTTGGGCCTCCAATGGCAGCCAGGTTTGGAGGAGGGGGCAGCTTTGGTCTGGGAGAAATCCTCGTCCTTATGGAATTTTTGTAGGCAAAAGCCCAGGACGGGCCGCAGGCAAGTTGGCTTTGAAAGGAGGTACTTCCACCCAAGAAGCCAAACTCAAGAGCCCACTTGGCAGGTGTCAATTTGTAGGGCACGTTTGGGCCTCCGATGGCAGCCAGGTTTGGAGGAGGGGGCAGCTTTGGTCTGGGAGAAATCCTCGTCCTTATGGAATTTTTGTAGGCAAAAGCCCAGGACGGGCCGCAGGCAAGTTGGCTTTGAAAGGAGGCACTTCCACCCAAGAAGCCAAACTCAAGAGCCCACTTGGCAGGTGTCATTTTGTAGGGCACGTTTGGGCCTCCAATGGCAGCCAGGTTTGGAGGAGGGGGCAGCTTTGGTCTGGGAGAAATCCTCGTCCTTCTGGAATTTTTGGAGGCAAAAGCCCTGCATGGGCCGCAGGCAAGTTGACTCCGAAAGGAGGCACTTTTCCCAAGGAAGCCAAACTCAAGAACCCTCAATACAGGTGTAATTTTGTGGGGCGCGTTTGGGCCTCCGATGGCAGCCAGGTTTGGAGGAGGGGGCAGCTTTGGTCTGGGAGAAATCCTCGTCCTTCTGGAATTTTTGGAGGCAAAAGCCCAGCACGGGCCGCAGGCAAGTTAGGCAATTTGGCTCCGAAAGGAGGCACTTTTCCCCAAGAAGCCAAACTCAAGAGCCCACTTGGCAGATGTCATTTTGTAGGGCGCGTTTGGGCCTCCGATGGCAGCCAGGTTTGGAGGAGGGGGCAGCTTTGGTCTGGGAGAAATCCTCGTCCTTATGGAATTTTTGTAGGCAAAAGCCCAGGACGGGCCGCAGGCAAGTTGGCTTTGAAAGGAGGCACTTCCACCCAAGAAGCCAAACTCAAGAGCCCACTTGGCAGGTGTCATTTTGTAGGGCACGTTTGGGCCTCCAATGGCAGCCAGGTTTGGAGGAGGGGGCAGCTTTGGTCTGGGAGAAATCCTCGTCCTTATGGAATTTTTGGAGGCAAAAGCCCTGCATGGGCCGCCGGCAAGTTGACTCCGAAAGGAGGCACTTTTCCCCAAGAAGCCAAACTCAAGAGCCCGCTTGGCAGATGTCATTTTGTAGGGCGCGTTTGGGCCTCCGATGGCAGCCAGGTTTGGCGGAGGGGGCAGCTTTGGTCTGGGAGGAATCCTTGTCCTTATGGAATTTTTGTAGCAAACGTCCGGGACGGGACGCAGGCAAGTTGGTTTTGAAAGGAGTCACTTTTCCCCAAGAAGCCAAACTCAAGAGCCCACTTGGCAGGTGTCATTTTGTAGGGCGCGTTTGGGCCTCCGATGGCAGCCAGGTTTGGAGGAGGGGGCAGCTTTGGTCTGGGAGAAATCCTCGTCCTTATGGAATTTTTGGAGGCAAAAGCCCTGCATGGGCCGCCGGCAAGTTGACTCCGAAAGGAGGCACTTTTCCCCAAGAAGCCAAACTCAAGAGCCCGCTTGGCAGATGTCATTTTGTAGGGCGCGTTTGGGCCTCCGATGGCAGCCAGGTTTGGCGGAGGGGGCAGCTTTGGTCTGGGAGGAATCCTCGTCCTTATGGAATTTTTGTAGCAAACGTCCGGGACGGGACGCAGGCAAGTTGGTTTTGAAAGGAGTCACTTTTCCCCAAGAAGCCAAACTCAAGAGCCCACTTGGCAGGTGTCATTTTGTAGGGCGCGTGTGGGCCTCCGATGGCAGCCAGGTTTGGAGGAGGGGGCAGCTTTGGTCTGGGAGAAATCCTCGTCCTTATGGAATTTTTGTAGGCAAAAGCCCAGGACGGGCCGCAGGCAAGTTGGCTTTGAAAGGAGGCACTTCCACCCAAGAAGCCAAACTCAAGAGCCCACTTGGCAGGTGTCAGTTTGTAGGGCACGTTTGGGCCTCCGATGGCAGCCAGGTTTGGAGGAGGGGGCAGCTTTGGTCTGGGAGAAATCCTCGTCCTTCTGGAATTTTTGTAGGCAAAAGCCCTGCATGGGCCGCAGGCAAGTTGACTCCGAAAGGAGGCACTTTTCCCCAGGAAGCCAAACTCAAGAACCCTCAATGCAGGTGTCATTTTGTGGGGCGCGTTTGGGCCTCCGATGGCAGCCAGGTTTGGAGGAGGGGGCAGCTTTGGTCTGGGAGAAATCCTCGTCCTTCTGGAATTTTTGGAGGCAAAAGCCCAGGACGGGCCGCAGGCAAGTTAGGCAAGTTGGCTCCGAAAGGAGGCACTTTTCCCCAAGAAGCCAAACTCAAGAGCCCACTTGGCAGATGTCATTTTGTGGGGCGCATTTGGGCCTCTGATGGCAGCCAGGTTTGGAGGAGGGGGCAGCTTTGGTCTGGGAGAAATCCTCGTCCTTATGGAATTTTTGTAGTCTAAAGCCCAGCACGGGCCGCAGGCTAGTTAGGCAAGTTGGCTTTGAAAGGAGGCACTTTCCCCCAAGAAGCCAAACTCAAGAGCCCACTTGGCAGGTGTCATTTTGTAGGGCGCGTTTGGGCCTCCAATGGCAGCCAGGTTTGGAGGAGGGGGCAGCTTTGGTCTGGGAGAAATCCTCGTCCTTATGGAATTTTTGTAGGCAAAAGCCCAGGACGGGCCGCAGGCAAGTTGGCTTTGAAAGGAGGTACTTCCACCCAAGAAGCCAAACTCAAGAGCCCACTTGGCAGGTGTCAATTTGTAGGGCACGTTTGGGCCTCTGATGGCAGCCAGGTTTGGAGGAGGGGGCAGCTTTGGTCTGGGAGAAATCCTCGTCCTTATGGAATTTTTGGAGGCAAAAGCCCAGGACGGGCCGCAGGCAAGTTGGCTTTGAAAGGAGGCACTTCCACCCAAGAAGCCAAACTCAAGAGCCCACTTGGCAGGTGTCATTTTGTAGGGCACGTTTGGGCCTCCAATGGCAGCCAGGTTTGGAGGAGGGGGCAGCTTTGGTCTGGGAGAAATCCTCGTCCTTCTGGAATTTTTGGAGGCAAAAGCCCAGCACGGGCCGCAGGCAAGTTAGGCAATTTGGCTCCGAAAGGAGGCACTTTTCCCCAAGAAGCCAAACTCAAGAGCCCACTTGGCAGATGTCATTTTGTAGGGCGCGTTTGGGCCTCCGATGGCAGCCAGGTTTGGAGGAGGGGGCAGCTTTGGTCTGGGAGAAATCCTCGTCCTTATGGAATTTTTGTAGGCAAAAGCCCAGGACGGGCCGCAGGCAAGTTGGCTTTGAAAGGAGGCACTTCCACCCAAGAAGCCAAACTCAAGAGCCCACTTGGCAGGTGTCATTTTGTAGGGCGCGTTTGGGCCTCCGATGGCAGCCAGGTTTGGAGGAGGGGGCAGCTTTGGTCTGGGAGAAATCCTCGTCCTTATGGAATTTTTGTAGGCAAAACCCCTGCATGAGCCGCAGGCAAGTTGACTCCGAAAGGAGGCACTTTTCCCCAGAAAGCCAAACTCAAGAGCCCACTTGGCAGATGTCATTTTGTAGGGCGCGTTTGGGCTTCCGATGGCAGCCAGGTTTGGAGGAGGGGGCAGCTTTGGTCTGGGAGAAATCCTCGTCCTTCTGGAATTTTTGTAGGCAAAAGCCCGGGACGGGACGCAGGCAAGTTGGTTTTGAAAGGAGTCACTTTTCCCCAAGAAGCCAAACTCAAGAGCCCACTTGGCAGGTGTCATTTTCTAGGGTGCGTTTGGGCCTCCGATGTCAGCCAGGTTTGGAGGAGGGGGCAGCTTTGGTCTGGGAGAAATCCTCGTCCTTATGGAATTTTTGTAGTCTAAAGCCCAGCACGGGCCGCAGGCTAGTTAGGCAAGTTGGCTTTGAAAGGAGGCACTTTTCCGCAAGAAGCCAATCTCAAGAGCCCACTTGGCAGATGTCATTTTGTAGGGCGCGTTTGGGCCTCCGATGGCAGCCAGGTTTGGAGGAGGGGGCAGCTTTGGTCTGGGAGAAATCCTCGTCCTTATGGAATTTTTGTAGGCAAAAGCCCAGGACCGGCCGCAGGCAAGTTGGCTTTGAAAGGAGGCACTTCCACCCAAGAAGCCAAACTCAAGAGCCCACTTGGCAGGTGTCAGTTTGTAGGGCACGTTTGGGCCTCCGATGGCAGCCAGGTTTGGAGGAGGGGGCAGCTTTGGTCTGGGAGAAATCCTCGTCCTTCTGGAATTTTTGTAGGCAAAAGCCCTGCATGGGCCGCAGGCAAGTTGACTCCGAAAGGAGGCACTTTTCCCCAGGAAGCCAAACTCAAGAACCCTCAATGCAGGTGTCATTTTGTGGGGCGCGTTTGGGCCTCCGATGGCAGCCAGGTTTGGAGGAGGGGGCAGCTTTGGTCTGGGAGAAATCCTCGTCCTTCTGGAATTTTTGGAGGCAAAAGCCCAGGACGGGCCGCAGGCAAGTTAGGCAAGTTGGCTCCGAAAGGAGGCACTTTTCCCCAAGAAGCCAAACTCAAGAGCCCACTTGGCAGATGTCATTTTGTAGGGCGCATTTGGGCCTCTGATGGCAGCCAGGTTTGGAGGAGGGGGCAGCTTTGGTCTGGGAGAAATCCTCGTCCTTATGGAATTTTTGTAGTCTAAAGCCCAGCACGGGCCGCAGGCTAGTTAGGCAAGTTGGCTTTGAAAGGAGGCACTTTCCCCCAAGAAGCCAAACTCAAGAGCCCACTTGGCAGGTGTCATTTTGTAGGGCGCGTTTGGGCCTCCAATGGCAGCCAGGTTTGGAGGAGGGGGCAGCTTTGGTCTGGGAGAAATCCTCGTCCTTATGGAATTTTTGTAGGCAAAAGCCCAGGACGGGCCGCAGGCAAGTTGGCTTTGAAAGGAGGTACTTCCACCCAAGAACCCAAACTCAAGAGCCCACTTGGCAGGTGTCAATTTGTAGGGCACGTTTGGGCCTCCGATGGCAGCCAGGTTTGGAGGAGGGAGCAGCTTTGGTCTGGGAGAAATCCTCATCCTTATGGAATTTTTGTAGGCAAAAGCCCAGGACGGGCCGCAGGCAAGTTGGCTTTGAAAGGAGGTACTTCCACCCAAGAAGCCAAACTCAAGAGCCCACTTGGCAGATGTCATTTTGTAGGGCACGTTTGGGCCTCCGATGGCAGCCAGGTTTGGAGGAGGGGGCAGCTTTGGTCTGGGCGAAATCCTCGTCCTTATGGAATTTTTGTAGCAAAAGCCCGGGACGGGACACAGGCAAGTTGGTTTTGAAAGGAGTCACTTTTCCCCAAGAAGCCAAACTCAAGAGCCCACTTGGCAGGTGTCATTTTGTAGGGCACGTTTGGGCCTCCGATGGCAGCCAGGTTTGGAGGAGGGGGCAGCTTTGGCCTGGGAGAAATCCTCGTCCTTATGGAATTTTTGGAGGCAAAAGCCCAGGACGGGCCGCAGGCAAGTTAGGCAAGTTGGCTCCGAAAGGAGGCACTTTTCCCCAAGAAGCCAAACTCAAGAACCCTCAATGCAGATGTCATTTTGTGGGGCGCGTTTGGGCCTCCGATGGCAGCCAGGTTTGGAGGAGGGGGCAGCTTTGGTCTGGGAGAAATCCTCGTCCTTCTGGAATTTTTGTAGCAAAAGCCCGGGACGGGACACAGGCAAGTTGGTTTTGAAAGGAGTCACTTTTCCCCAAGAAGCCAAACTCAAGAGCCCACTTGGCAGGTGTCATTTTGTAGGGCACGTTTGGGCCTCCGATGGCAGCCAGGTTTGGAGAAGGGGGCAGCTTTGGCCTGGGAGAAATCCTCGTCCTTCTGGAATTTTTGTAGGCAAAAGCCCAGGACGGGCCGCAGGCAAGTTAGGCAAGTTGGCTCCGAAAGGAGGCACTTTTCCCCAAGAAGCCAAACTCAAGAACCCTCAAATGCAGATGTCATTTTGTGGGGCGCGTTTGGGCCTCCGATGGCAGCCAGGTTTGGAGGAGGGGGCAGCTTTGGTCTGGGAGAAATCCTCGTCCTTATGGAATTTTTGTAGTCTAAAGCCCAGCACGGGCCGCAGGCTAGTTAGGCAAGTTGGCTTTGAAAGGAGGCACTTTTCCCCAAGAAGCCAAACTCAAGAGCCCACTTGGCAGATGTCATTTTGTAGGGCGCGTTTGGGCCTCCGATGGCAGCCAGGTTTGGAGGAGGGGGCAGCTTTGGTCTGGGAGAAATCCTCGTCCTTATGGAATTTTTGTAGGCAAAAGCCCAGGACGGGCCGCAGGCAAGTTGGCTTTGAAAGGAGGTACTTCCACCCAAGAAGCCAAACTCAAGAGCCCACTTGGCAGATGTCATTTTGTAGGGCACGTTTCGGCCTCCGATGGCAGCCAGGTTTGGAGGAGGGGGCAGCTTTGGTCTGGGAGAAATCCTCGTCCTTATGGAATTTTTGTAGGCAAAAACCCCGCATGGGCCGCAGGCAAGATAGGCAAGTTGCTTTGAAAGGAGGCACTTTCCCCCAAGAAGCCAAACTCAAGAACCCACAATGCAGATGGCATTTTGTAGGGCGCGTTTGGGCCTCCGATGGCAGCCAGGTTTGGAGGAGGGGGCAGCTTTGGTCTGGGAGAAATCCTCGTCCTTATGGAATTTTGGTAGCAAAAGCCCAGGATGGGCCGCAGGCAAGTTAGGCAAGTTGGCTCCGAAAGGAGGCACTTTTCCCCAAGAAGCCAAACTCAAGAACCCACAATGCAGATGTCATTTTGTGGGGCGCGTTTGGGCCTCCGATGGCAGCCAGGTTTGGAGGAGGGGGCAGCTTTGGTCTGGGAGAAATCCTCGTCCTTATGGAATTTTTGTAGTCTAAAGCCCAGCACGGGCTGCAGGCAAGTTGGCTTTGAAAGGAGGCACTTTCCCCCAAGAAGCCAAACTCAGTAGCCCACTTGGCAGATGTCATTTTGTAGGGCGCGTTTGGGCCACCGATGGCAGCTAGGTTTGGAGGAGGGGGCAGCTTTGGTCTGGGAGAAATCCTCGTCCTTATGGAATTTTTGTAGGCAAAAGCCCAGAATGGGCTGCAGGCTAGTTAGGCAAGTTGGCTTTGAAAGGAGGCACTTTTCCGCAAGAAGCCAATCTCAAGAGCCCACTTGGCAGATGTCATTTTGTAGGGCGCGTTTGGGCCTCCGATGGCAGCCAGGTTTGGAGGAGGGGGCAGCTTTGGTCTGGGAGAAATCCTCGTCCTTATGGAATTTTTGTAGGCAAAAGCCCAGGACGGGACGCAGGCAAGTTGGCTTTGAAAGGAGGCACTTCCACCCAAGAAGCCAAACTCAAGAGCCCACTTGGCAGGTGTCATTTTGTAGGGCACGTTTGGGCCTCCAATGGCAGCCAGGTTTGGAGGAGGGGGCAGCTTTGGTCTGGGAGAAATGCTCGTCCTTATGGAATTTTTGGAGGCAAACGCCCTGCATGGGCCGCAGGCAAGTTGACTCCGAAAGGAGGCACTTTTCCCCAGGAAGCCAAACTCAAGAACCCTCAATGCAGGTGTAATTTTGTGGGGCGCGTTTGGGCCTCCGATGGCAGCCAGGTTTGGAGGAGGGGGCAGATTTGGTCTGGGAGAAATCCTCGTCCTTATGGAATTTTTGGAGGCAAAAGCCCTGCATGGGCCGCCGGCAAGTTGACTCCGAAAGGAGGCACTTTTCCCCAAGAAGCCAAACTCAAGAGCCCGCTTGGCAGATGTCATTTTGTAGGGCGCGTTTGGGCCTCCGATGGCAGCCAGGTTTGGCGGAGGGGGCAGCTTTGGTCTGGGAGGAATCCTCGTCCTTATGGAATTTTTGTAGGCAAAAGCCCTGCATGGTCCGCCGGCAAGTTGACTCCGAAAGGAGGCAATTTTCCCCAAGAAGCCAAACTCAAGAACCCTCAATGCAGGTGTCATTTTGTAGGGCGCGTTTGGTCCTCCGATGGCAGCCAGGTTTGGAGGAGGGGGCAGCTTTGGTCTGGGAGAAATCCTCGTCCTTCTGGAATTTTTGGAGGCAAAAGCCCTGCATGAGCCGCAGGCAAGTTGACTCCGAAAGGAGGCACTTTTCCCCAGAAAGCCAAACTCAAGAGCCCACTTGGCAGATGTCATTTTGTAGGGCGCGTTTGGGCCTCCGATGGCAGCCAGGTTTGGAGGAGGGGGCAGCTTTGGTCTGGGAGGAATCCTCGTCCTTATGGAATTTTTGTAGCAAAAGCCCGGGACGGGACGCAGGCAAGTTGGTTTTGAAAGGAGTCACTTTTCCCCAAGAAGCCAAACTCAAGAGCCCACTTGGCAGGTGTCATTTTGTAGGGCGCGTTTGGGCCTCCGATGTCAGCCAGGTTTGGAGGAGGGGGCAGCTTTGGTCTGGGAGAAATCCTCGTCCTTATGGAATTTTTGTAGGCAAAAACCCCGCATTGGCCGCAGGCAAGTTAGGCAAGTTGACTCCGAAAGGAGGCACTTTTCCCCAAGAAGCCAAACTCAAGAACCCTCAATGCAGATGTCATTTTGTGGGGCGCGTTTGGGCCTCCGATGGCAGCCAGGTTTGGAGGAGGGGGCAGCTTTGGTCTGGGAGAAATCCTCGTCCTTATGGAATTTTTGTAGTCTAAAGCCCAGCACGGGCCGCAGGCTAGTTAGGCAAGTTGGCTTTGAAAGGAGGCACTTTTCCGCAAGAAGCCAAACTCAAGAGCCCACTTGGCAGATGTCATTTTGTAGGGCGCGTTTGGGCCTCCGATGGCAGCCAGGTTTGGAGGAGGGGGCAGCTTTGGTCTGGGAGAAATCCTCGTCCTTATGGAATTTTTGTAGGCAAAAGCCCAGGACGGGCCGCAGGCAAGTTGGCTTTGAAAGGAGGCACTTCCACCCAAGAAGCCAAACTCAAGAGCCCACTTGGCAGGTGTCATTTTGTAGGGCACGTTTGGGCCTCCGATGGCAGCCAGGTTTGGAGGAGGGGGCAGCTTTGGTCTGGGAGAAATCCTCGTCCTTATGGAATTTTTGTAGGCAAAAGCCCTGCAGGGGCCGCAGGCAAGTTGACTCCGAAAGGAGGCACTTTTCCCCAGGAAGCCAAACTCAAGAACCCTCAATGCAGGTGTCATTTTGTGGGGCGCGTTTGGGCCTCCGATGGCAGCCAGGTTTGGAGGAGGGGGCAGCTTTGGTCTGGGAGAAATCCTCGTCCTTATGGAATTTTTGTAGGCAAAAGCCCAGCACAGGCCGCAGGCTAGTTAGGCAAGTTGGCTCCGAAAGGAGGCACTTTTCCCCAAGAAGCCAAACTCAAGAGCCCACTTGGCAGGTGTCATTTTGTAGGGCGCGTTTGGGCTTCCGATGGCAGCCAGGTTTGGAGGAGGGGGCAGCTTTGGTCTGGGAGAAATCCTCGTCCTTATGGAATTTTTGGAGGCAAAAGCCCTGCATGGGCCGCCGGCAAGTTGACTCCGAAAGGAGGCACTTTTCCCCAAGAAGCCAAACTCAAGAGCCCGCTTGGCAGATGTCATTTTGTAGGGCGCGTTTGGGCCTCCGATGGCAGCCAGGTTTGGCAGAGGGGGCAGCTTTGGTCTGGGAGAAATCCTCGTCCTTATGGAATTTTTGTAGCAAACGTCCGGGACGGGACGCAGGCAAGTTGGTTTTGAAAGGAGTCACTTTTCCCCAAGAAGCCAAACTCAAGAGCCCACTTGGCAGATGTCATTTTGTAGGGCGCGTTTGGGCCTCCGATGGCAGCCAGGTTTGGAGGAGGGAGCAGCTTTGGTCTGGGAGAAATCCTTGTCCTTCTGGAATTTTTGTAGGCAAAAGCCCAGGACGGGCCGCAGGCAAGTTAGGCAATTTGGCTCCGAAAGGAGGCACTTTTCCCCAAGAAGCCAAACTCAAGAGCCGACTTGGCAGGTGTCATTTTGTAGGGCGCGTTTGGGCCTCCGATGGCAGCCAGGTTTGGAGGAGGGGGCAGCTTTGGTCTGGGAGAAATCCTCGTCCTTATGGAATTTTTGTACTCAAAAGCCCAGGACGGGCCGCAGGCAAGTTAGGCAAGTTGACTCCGAAAGGAGGCACTTTTCCCCAAGAAGCCAAACTCAAGAACCCACAATGCAGATGTCATTTTGTAGGGCGCGTTTGGGCCTCCGATGGCAGCCAGGTTTGGAGGAGGGGGCAGCTTTGGTCTGGGAGAAATCCTCGTCCTTATGGAATTTTTGTAGGCAAAAGCCCTGCATGGGCCGCCGGCAAGTTGACTCCGAAAGGAGGCAATTTTCCCCAAGAAGCCAAACTCAAGAGCCCACTTGGCAGGTGTCATTTTGTAGGGCGCGTTTGGGCCTCCGATGGCAGCCAGGTTTGGAGGAGGGGGCAGCTTTGGTCTGGGAGAAATCCACGTCCTTATGGAATTTTTGTAGCAAAAACCCCTGCATGAGCCGCAGGCAATTTGACACCGAAAGGAGGCACTTTTCCCCAGAAAGCCAAACTCAAGAGCCCACTTGGCAGATGTCATTTTGTAGGGCGCGTTTGGGCCTCCGATGGCAGCCAGGTTTGGAGGAGGGGGCAGCTTTGGTCTGGGAGGAATCCTCGTCCTTATGGAATTTTTGTAGCAAAAGCCCAGGACGGGACGCAGGCAAGTTGGTTTTGAAAGGAGTCACTTTTCCCCAAGAAGCTAAACTCAAGATCCGACTTGGCAGGTGTCATTTTGTAGGGCGCGTTTGGGCCTCCGATGTCAGCCAGGTTTGGAGGAGGGGGCAGCTTTGGTCTGGGAGAAATCCTCGTCCTTATGGAATTTTTGTAGGCAAAAACCCCACATGGGCCGCAGGCAAGTTAGGCAAGTTGGCTTTGAAAGGAGGCACTTCCACCCAAGAAGCCAAAGTCAAGAGCCCACTTGGCAGGTGTCATTTTGTAGGGCACGTTTGGGCCTCCGATGGCAGCCAGGTTTGGAGGAGGGGGCAGCTTTGGTCTGGGAGAAATCCTCGTCCTTCTGGAATTTTTGTAGGCAAAAGCCCTGCATGGGCCGCCGGCAAGTTGACTCCGAAAGGAGGCACTTTTCCCCAGGAAGCCAAAATTAAGAACCCTCAATGCAGGTGTCATTTTGTGGGGCGTGTTTGGGCCTCCGATGGCAGCCAGGTTTGGAGGAGGGGGCAGCTTTGGTCTGGGAGAAATCCTCATCCTTCTGGAATTTTTGGAGGCAAAAGCCCAGGACGGGCCGCAGGCAAGTTAGGCAATTTGGCTCCGAAAGGAGGCACTTTTCCCCAAGAAGCCAAACTCAAGAGCCCACTTGGCAGATGTCATTTTGTAGGGCGCGTTTGGGCCTCTGATGGCAGCCAGGTTTGGAGGAGGGGGCAGCTTTGGTCTGGGAGAAATCCTCGTCCTTCTGGAATTTTTGGAGGCAAAAGCCCAGCACGGGCCGCAGGCTAGTTAGGCAAGTTGGCTTTGAAAGGAGGCACTTTTCCGCAAGAAGCCAAACTCAAGAGCCCACTTGGCAGATGTCATTTTGTAGGGCGCGTTTGGGCCTCCGATGGCAGCCAGGTTTGGAGGAGGGGGCAGCTTTGGTCTGGGAGAAATCCTCGTCCTTATGGAATTTTTGTAGGGAAAAGCCCAGGACGGGACGCAGGCAAGTTGGCTTTGAAAGGAGGCACTTTTCCCCAAGAAGCCAAACTCAAGAGCCCACTTGGCAGGTGTCATTTTGTAGGGCACGTTTGGGCCTCCGATGGCAGCCAGGTTTGGAGGAGGGGGCAGCTTTGGTCTGGGAGAAATCCTCGTCCTTCTGGAATTTTTGTAGGCAAAAGCCCTGCATGGGCCGCAGGCAAGTTGACTCCGAAAGGAGGCACTTTTCCCCAGGAAGCCAAACTCAAGAACCCTCAATGCAGGTGTCATTTGGTGGGGCGCGTTTGGGCCTCCGATGGCAGCCAGGTTTGGAGGAGGGGGCAGCTTTGGTCTGGGAGAAATCCTCGTCCTTCTGGAATTTTTGTAGGCAAAAGCCCTGCATGGGCCGCCGGCAAGTTGACTCCGAAAGGAGGCACTTTTCCCCAAGAAGCCAAACTCAAGAGCCCGCTTGGCAGATGTCATTTTGTAGGGCGCGTTTGGGCCTCCGATGGCAGCCAGGTTTGGCGGAGGGGGCAGCTTTGGTCTGGGAGGAATCCTCGTCCTTATGGAATTTTTGTAGCAAAAGCCCGGGACGGCACGCAGGCAAGTTGGTTTTGAAAGGAGTCACTTTTCCCCAAGAAGCCAAACTCAAGAGCCCACTTGGCAGATGTCATTTTGTAGGGCGCGTTTGGGCCTCCGATGGCAGCCAGGTTTGGAGGAGGGAGCAGCTTTGGTCTGGGAGAAATCCTTGTCCTTCTGGAATTTTTGTAGGCAAAAGCCCAGGACGGGCCGCAGGCAAGTTAGGCAAGTTGGCTTTGAAAGGAGGCACTTCCACCCAAGAAGCCAAACTCAAGAGCCCACTTGGCAGGTGTCATTTTGTAGGGCACGTTTGGGCCTCCGATGGCAGCCAGGTTTGGAGGAGGGGGCAGTTTTGGTCTGGGAGAAATCCTCGTCCTTATGGAATTTTTGGAGGCAAAACCCCTGCATGAGCCGCAGGCAAGTTGACTCCGAAAGGAGGCACTTTTCGCCAGAAAGCCAAACTCAAGAGCCCACTTGGCAGATGTCATTTTGTAGGGCGCGTTTGGGCCTCCGATGGCAGCCAGGTTTGGAGGAGGGGGCAGCTTTGGTCTGGGAGGAATCCTCGTCCTTATGGAATTTTTGTAGTCTTAAGCCCAGCACGGGCCGCAGGCTAGTTAGGCAAGTTGGCTTTGAAAGGAGGCACTTTTCCGCAAGAAGCCAAACTCAAGAGCCCACTTGGCAGATGTCATTTTGTAGGGCGCGTTTGGGCCTCCGATGGCAGCCAGGTTTGGAGGAGGGGGCAGCTTTGGTCTGGGAGAAATCCTCGTCCTTATGGAATTTTTGTAGGGAAAAGCCCAGGACGGGACGCAGGCAAGTTGGCTTTGAAAGGAGGCACTTCCACCCAAGAAGCCAAACTCAAGAGCCCACTTGGCAGGTGTCATTTTGTAGGGCACGTTTGGGCCTCCGATGGCAGCCAGGTTTGGAGGAGGGGGCAGCTTTGGTCTGGGAGAAATCCTCGTCCTTCTGGAATTTTTGTAGGCAAAAGCCCTGCATGGGCCGCAGGCAAGTTGACTCCGAAAGGAGGCACTTTTCCCCAGGAAGCCAAACTCAAGAACCCTCAATGCAGGTGTCATTTGGTGGGGCGCGTTTGGGCCTCCGATGGCAGCCAGGTTTGGAGGAGGGGGCAGCTTTGGTCTGGGAGAAATCCTCGTCCTTCTGGAATTTTTGGAGGCAAAAGCCCAGGACGGGCCGCAGTCAAGTTAGGCAATTTGGCTCCGAAAGGAGGCACTTTTCCCCAAGAAGCCAAACTCAAGAGCCCACTTGGCAGATGTCATTTTGTAGGGCGCGTTTGGGCCTCTGATGGCAGCCAGGTTTGGAGGAGGGGGCAGCTTTGGTCTGGGAGAAATCCTCGTCCTTATGGAATTTTTGTAGGCAAAACCCAGCACAGGCCGCAGGCTAGTTAGGCAAGTTGGCTCCGAAAGGAGGCACTTTTCCCCAAGAAGCCAAACTCAAGAGCCCACTTGGCAGGTGTCATTTTGTAGGGCGCGTTTGGGCCTCCGATGGCAGCCAGGTTTGGAGGAGGGGGCAGCTTTGGTCTGGGAGAAATCCTCGTCCTTATGGAATTTTTGGAGGCAAAAGCCCTGCATGGGCCGCCGGCAAGTTGACTCCGAAAGGAGGCACTTTTCCCCAAGAAGCCAAACTCAAGAGCCCACTTGGCAGGTGTCATTTTGTAGGGCGCGTTTGGGCCTCCGATGGCAGCCAGGTTTGGCGGAGGGGGCAGCTTTGGTCTGGGAGGAATCCTCGTCCTTATGGAATTTTTGTAGCAAACGTCCGGGACGGGACGCAGGCAAGTTGGTTTTGAAAGGAGTCACTTTTCCCCAAGAAGCCAAACTCAAGAGCCCACTTGGCAGATGTCATTTTGTAGGGCGCGTTTGGGCCTCCGATGGCAGCCAGGTTTGGAGGAGGGAGCAGCTTTGGTCTGGGAGAAATCCTTGTCCTTCTGGAATTTTTGTAGGCAAAAGCCCAGGACGGGCCGCAGGCAAGTTAGGCAAGTTGGCTTTGAAAGGAGGCACTTCCACCCAAGAAGCCAAACTCAAGAGCCCACTTGGCAGGTGTCATTTTGTAGGGCGCGTTAGGGCCTCCGATGGCAGCCAGGTTTGGAGGAGGGGGCAGCTTTGGTCTGGGAGAAATCCTCGTCCTTATGGAATTTTTGTACTCAAAAGCCCAGGACGGGCCGCAGGCAAGTTAGGCAAGTTGGCTCCGAAAGGAGGCACTTTTCCCCAAGAAGCCAAACTCAAGAACCCACAATGCAGATGTCATTTTGTAGGGCGCGTTTGGGCCTCCGATGGCAGCCAGGTTTGGAGGAGGGGGCAGCTTTGTTCTGGGAGAAATCCTCGTCCTTATGGAATTTTTGTAGGCAAAAGCCCTGCATGGGCCGCCGGCAAGTTGATTCCGAAAGGAGGCAATTTTCCCCAAGAAGCCAAACTCAAGAGCCCACTTGGCAGGTGTCATTTTGTAGGGCGCGTTTGGGCCTCCGATGGCAGCCAGGTTTGGAGGAGGGGGCAGCTTTGGTCTGGGAGAAATCCTCGTCCTTATGGAATTTTTGTAGGCAAAACCCCTGCATGAGCCGCAGGCAAGTTGACTCCGAAAGGAGGCACTTTTCCCCAGAAAGCCAAACTCAAGAGCCCACTTGGCAGATGTCATTTTGTAGGGCGCGTTTGGGCCTCCGATGGCAGCCAGGTTTGGAGGAGGGGGCAGCTTTGGTCTGGGAGGAATCCTCGTCCTTATGGAATTTTTGTAGCAAAAGCCCAGGACGGGACGCAGGAAAGTTGGTTTTGAAAGGAGTCACTTTTCCCCAAGAAGCCAAACTCAAGAGCCGACTTGGCAGGTGTCATTTTGTAGGGCGCGTTTGGGCCTCCGATGTCAGCCAGGTTTGGAAGAGGGGGCAGCTTTGGTCTGGGAGAAATCCTCGTCCTTATGGAATTTTTGTAGGCAAAAACCCCACATGGGCCGCAGGCAAATTAGGCAAGTTGGCTTTGAAAGGAGGCACTTTTCCCCAAGAAGCCAAACTCAAGAGCCCACTTGGCAGGTGTCATTTTGTAGGGCACGTTTGGGCCTCCGATGGCAGCCAGGTTTGGAGGAGGGGGCAGCTTTGGTCTGGGAGAAATCCTCGTCCTTCTGGAATTTTTGTAGGCAAAAGCCCTGCATGGGCCGCAGGCAAGTTGACTCCGAAAGGAGGCACTTTTCCCCAGGAAGCCAAACTCAAGAACCCTCAATGCAGGTGTCATTTGGTGGGGCGCGTTTGGGCCTCCGATGGCAGCCAGGTTTGGAGGAGGGGGCAGCTTTGGTCTGGGAGAAATCCTCGTCCTTATGGAATTTTTGTAGTCTAAAGCCCAGCACGGGCCGCAGGCTAGTTAGGCAAGTTGGCTTTGAAAGGAGGCACTTTTCCGCAAGAAGCCAAACTCAAGAGCCCACTTGGCAGATGTCATTTTGTAGGGCGCGTTTGGGCCTCCGATGGCAGCCAGGTTTGGAGGAGGGGGCAGCTTTGGTCTGGGAGAAATCCTCGTCCTTCTGGAATTTTTGTAGGCAAAAGCCCTGCATGGGCCGCAGGCAAGTTGACTCCGAAAGGAGGCACTTTTCCCCAGGAAGCCAAACTCAAGAACCCTCAATGCAGGTGTCATTTGGTGGGGCGCGTTTGGGCCTCCGATGGCAGCCAGGTTTGGAGGAGGGGGCAGCTTTGGTCTGGGAGAAATCCTCGTCCTTCTGGAATTTTTGTAGGCAAAAGCCCTGCATGGGCCGCAGGCAAGTTGACTCCGAAAGGAGGCACTTTTCCCCAGGAAGCCAAACTCAAGAACCCTCAATGCAGGTGTCATTTTGTGGGGCGCGTTTGGGCCTCCGATGGCAGCCAGGTTTGGAGGAGGGAGCAGCTTTGGTCTGGGAGAAATCCTCGTCCTTATGGAATTTTTGGAGGCAAAAGCCCAGGACGGGCCGCAGGCAAGTTAGGAAAGTTGGCTCCGAAAGGAGGCACTTTTCCCCAAGAAGCCAAACTCAAGAGCCCACTTGGCAGATGTCATTTTGTAGGGCGCGTTTGGGCCTCTGATGGCAGCCAGGTTTGGAGGAGGGGGCAGCTTTGGTCTGGGAGAAATCCTCGTCCTTATGGAATTTTTGTAGGCCAAAGCCCAGCACAAGCCGCAGGCTAGTTAGGCAAGTTGGCTCCGAAAGGAGGCACTTTTCCCCAAGAAGCCAAACTCAAGAGCCCACTTGGCAGGTGTCATTTTGTAGGGCGCGTTTGGGCCTCCGATGGCAGCCAGGTTTGGAGGAGGGGGCAGCTTTGGTCTGGGAGAAATCCTCGTCCTTATGGAATTTTTGGAGGCAAAAGCCCTGCATGGGCCGCCGGCAAGTTGACTCCGAAAGGAGGCACTTTTCCCCAAGAAGCCAAACTCAAGAGCCCGCTTGGCAGATGTCATTTTGTAGGGCGCGTTTGGGCCTCCGATGGCAGCCAGGTTTGGCGGAGGGGGCAGCTTTGGTCTGGGAGGAATCCTCGTCCTTATGGAATTTTTGTAGCAAACGTCCGGGACGGGACGCATTCAAGTTGGTTTTGAAAGGAGTCACTTTTCCCCAAGAAGCCAAACTCAAGAGCCCACTTGGCAGATGTCATTTTGTAGGGCGCGTTTGGGCCTCCGATGGCAGCCAGGTTTGGAGGAGGGAGCAGCTTTGGTCTGGGAGAAATCCTTGTCCTTCTGGAATTTTTGTAGGCAAAAGCCCAGGACGGGCCGCAGGCAAGTTAGGCAAGTTGGCTTTGAAAGGAGGCACTTTTCCCCAAGAAGCCAAACTCAAGAGCCCACTTGGCAGGTGTCATTTTGTAGGGCGCGTTTGGGCCTCCGATGGCAGCCAGGTTTGGAGGAGGGGGCAGCTTTGGTCTGGGAGAAATCCTCGTCCTTCTGGAATTTTTGGAGGCAAAAGCCCAGGACGGGCCGCAGGCAAGTTAGGCAAGTTGGCTCCGAAAGGAGGCACTTTTCCCCAAGAAGCCAAACTCAAGAACCCACAATGCAGATGTCATTTTGTAGGGCGCGTTTGGGCCTCCGATGGCAGCCAGGTTTGGAGGAGGGGGCAGCTTTGTTCTGGGAGAAATCCTCGTCCTTATGGAATTTTTGTAGGCAAAAGCCCTGCATGGGCCGCCGGCAAGTTGACTCCGAAAGGAGGCAATTTTCCCCAAGAAGCCAAACTCAAGAGCCCACTTGGCAGGTGTCATTTTGTAGGGCGCGTTTGCGCCTCCGATGGCAGCCAGGTTTGGAGGAGGGGGCAAGCTTTGGTCTGGGAGGAATCCTCGTCCTTATGGAATTTTTGTAGCAAAAGCCCAGGACGGGACGCAGGCAAGTTGGTTTTGAAAGGAGTCACTTTTCCCCAAGAAGCCAAACTCAAGAGCCGACTTGGCAGGTGTCATTTTGTAGGGCGCGTTTGGGCCTCCGATGGCAGCCAGGTTTGGAGGAGGGGGCAGCTTTGGTCTGGGAGGAATCCTCGTCCTTATGGAATTTTTGTAGCAAAAGCCCAGGACGGGACGCAGGCAAGTTGGTTTTGAAAGGAGTCACTTTTCCCCAAGAAGCCAAACTCAAGAGCCGACTTGGCAGGTGTCATTTTGTAGGGCGCGTTTGGGCCTCCGATGTCAGCCAGGTTTGGAGGAGGGGGCAGCTTTGGTCTGGGAGAAATCCTCGTCCTTATGGAATTTTTGTAGGCAAAAACCCCACTTGGGCCGCAGGCAAGTTAGGCAAGTTGACTCCGAAAGGAGGCACTTTTCCCCAAGAAGCCAAACTCAAGAACCCTCAATGCAGATGTCATTTTGTGGGGCGCGTTTGGGCCTCCGATGGCAGCCAGGTTTGGAGGAGGGGGCAGCTTTGGTCTGGGAGAAATCCTCGTCCTTATGGAATTTTTGTAGTCTAAAGCCCAGCACGGGCCGCAGGCTAGTTAGGCAAGTTGGCTTTGAAAGGAGGCACTTTTCCGCAAGAAGCCAAACTCAAGAGCCCACTTGGCAGATGTCATTTTGTAGGGCGCGTTTGGGCCTCCGATGGCAGCCAGGTTTGGAGGAGGGGGCAGCTTTGGTCTGGGAGAAATCCTCGTCCTTATGGAATTTTTGTCGGCAAAAGCCCTGCATGGGCCGCAGGCAAGTTGGCTTTGAAAGGAGGCACTTCCACCCAAGAAGCCAAACTCAAGAGCCCACTTGGCAGGTGTCATTTTGTAGGGCACGTTTGGGCCTCCGATGGCAGCCAGGTTTGGAGGAGGGGGCAGCTTTGGTCTGGGAGAAATCCTCGTCCTTCTGGAATTTTTGTAGGCAAAAGCCCTGCATGGGCCGCAGGCAAGTTGACTCCGAAAGGAGGCACTTTTCCCCAGGAAGCCAAACTCAAGAACCCTCAATGCAGGTGTCATTTGGTGGGGCGCGTTTGGGCCTCCAATGGCAGCCAGGTTTGGAGGAGGGGGCAGCTTTGGTCTGGGAGAAATCCTCGTCCTTATGGAATTTTTGTAGGCAAAAGCCCAGGACGGGCCGCAGGCAAGTTGGCTTTGAAAGGAGGTACTTCCACCCAAGAAGCCAAACTCAAGAGCCCACTTGGCAGATGTCATTTTGTAGGGCACGTTTGGGCCTCCGATGGCAGCCAGGTTTGGAGGAGGGGGCAGCTTTGGTCTGGGAGAAATCCTCGTCCTTATGGAATTTTTGGAGGCAAAAGCCCTGCATGGGCCGCAGGCAAGTTGACTCCGAAAGGAGGCACTTTTCCCCAGGAAGCCAAACTCAAGAGCCCACTTGGCAGATGTCATTTTGTAGGGCGCGTTTGGGCCTCCGATGGAAGCCAGGTTTGGAGGAGGGGGCAGCTTTGGTCTGGGAGAAATCCTCGTCCTTATGGAATTTTTGTAGGCAAAACCCCTGCATGAGCCGCAGGCAAGTTGACTCCGAAAGGAGGCACTTTTCCCCAGAAAGCCAAACTCAAGAGCCCACTTGGCAGATGTCATTTTGTAGGGCGCGTTTGGGCCTCCGATGGCAGCCAGGTTTGGAGGAGGGGGCAGCTTTGGTCTGGGAGGAATCCTCGTCCTTATGGAATTTTTGTAGCAAAAGCCCAGGACGGGACGCAGGCAAGTTGGTTTTGAAAGGAGTCACTTTTCCCCAAGAAGCCAAACTCAAGAGCCGACTTGGCAGGTGTCATTTTGTAGGGCGCGTTTGGGCCTCCGATGTCAGCCAGGTTTGGAGGAGGGGGCAGCTTTGGTCTGGGAGAAATCCTCGTCCTTATGGAATTTTTGTAGACAAAAACCCCACATGGGCCGCAGGCAAATTAGGCAAGTTGGCTTTGAAAGGAGGCACTTCCACCAAGAAGCCAAACTCAAGAGCCCACTTGGCAGGTGTCATTTTGTAGGGCACGTTTGGGCCTCCGATGGCAGCCAGGTTTGGAGGAGGGGGCAGCTTTGGTCTGGGAGAAATCCTCGTCCTTCTGGAATTTTTGTAGGCAAAAGCCCTGCATGGGCCGCAGGCAAGTTGACTCCGAAAGGAGGCACTTTTCCCCAGGAAGCCAAACTCAAGAACCCTCAATGCAGGTGTCATTTTGTGGGGCGCGTTTGGGCCTCCGATGGCAGCCAGGTTTGGAGGAGGGGGCAGCTTTGGTCTGGGAGAAATCCTCGTCCTTCTGGAATTTTTGGAGGCAAAAGCCCAGGACGGGCCGCAGGCAAGTTAGGCAATTTGGCTCCGAAAGGAGGCACTTTTCCCCAAGAAGCCAAACTCAAGAGCCCACTTGGCAGATGTCATTTTGTAGGGCGCGTTTGGGCCTCTGATGGCAGCCAGGTTTGGAGGAGGGGGCAGCTTTGGTCTGGGAGAAATCCTCGTCCTTATGGAATTTTTGTAGGCAAAAGCCCAGCACAGGCCGCAGGCTAGTTAGGCAAGTTGGCTCCGAAAGGAGGCACTTTTCCCCAAGAAGCCAAACTCAAGAGCCCACTTGGCAGGTGTCATTTTGTAGGGCGCGTTTGGGCCTCCGATGGCAGCCAGGTTTGGAGGAGGGGGCAGCTTTGGTCTGGGAGAAATCCTCGTCCTTATGGAATTTTTGGAGGCAAAAGCCCTGCATGGGCCGCCGGCAAGTTGACTCCGAAAGGAGGCACTTTTCCCCAAGAAGCCAAACTCAAGAGCCCGCTTGGCAGATGTCATTTTGTAGGGCGCGTTTGGGCCTCCGATGGCAGCCAGGTTTGGCGGAGGGGGCAGCTTTGGTCTGGGAGGAATCCTCGTCCTTATGGAATTTTTGTAGCAAACGTCCGGGACGGGACGCAGGCAAGTTGGTTTTGAAAGGAGTCACTTTTCCCCAAGAAGCCAAACTCAAGAGCCGACTTGGCAGGTGTCATTTTGTAGGGCGCGTTTGGGCCTCCGATGTCAGCCAATTTTGGAGGAGGGGGCAGCTTTGGTCTGGGAGAAATCCTCGTCCTTATGGAATTTTTGTAGGCAAAAACCCCACATGGGCCGCAGGCAAGTTAGGCAAGTTGACTCCGAAAGGAGGCACTTTTCCCCAAGAAGCCAAACTCAAGAACCCTCAATGCAGATGTCATTTTGTGGGGCGCGTTTGGGCCTCCGATGGCAGCCAGGTTTGGAGGAGGGGGCAGCTTTGGTCTGGGAGAAATCCTCGTCCTTATGGAATTTTTGTAGTCTAAAGCCCAGCACGGGCCGCAGGCTAGTTAGGCAAGTTGGCTTTGAAAGGAGGCACTTTTCCGCAAGAAGCCAAACTCAAGAGCCCTCAATGCAGATGTCATTTTGTGGGGCGCGTTTGGGCCTCCGATGGCAGCCAGGTTTGGAGGAGGGGGCAGCTTTGGTCTGGGAGAAATCCTCGTCCTTATGGAATTTTTGTAGTCTAAAGCCCAGCACGGGCCGCAGGCTAGTTAGGCAAGTTGGCTTTGAAAGGAGGCACTTTTCCGCAAGAAGCCAAACTCAAGAGCCCACTTGGCAGATGTCATTTTGTAGGGCGCGTTTGGGCCTCCGATGGCAGCCAGGTTTGGAGGAGGGGGCAGCTTTGGTCTGGGAGAAATCCTCGTCCTTATGGAATTTTTGTAGGGAAAAGCCCAGGACGTGCCGCAGGCAAGTTGGCTTTGAAAGGAGGCACTTCCACCCAAGAAGCCAAACTCAAGAGCCCACTTGGCAGGTGTCATTTTGTAGGGCACGTTTGGGCCTCCGATGGCAGCCAGGTTTGGAGGAGGGGGCAGCTTTGGTCTGGGAGAAATCCTCGTCCTTCTGGAATTTTTGTAGGCAAAAGCCCTGCATGGGCCGCAGGCAAGTTGACTCCGAAAGGAGGCACTTTTCCCCAGGAAGCCAAACTCAAGAACCCTCAATGCAGGTGTCATTTGGTGGGGCGCGTTTGGGCCTCCGATGGCAGCCAGGTTTGGAGGAGGGGGCAGCTTTGGTCTGGGAGAAATCCTCGTCCTTATGGAATTTTTGTAGGCAAAAGCCCAGGACGGGCCGCAGGCAAGTTGGCTTTGAAAGGAGGTACTTCCACCCAAGAAGCCAAACTCAAGAGCCCACTTGGCAGATGTCATTTTGTAGGGCACGTTTGGGCCTCCGATGGCAGCCAGGTTTGGAGGAGGGGGCAGCTTTGGTCTGGGAGAAATCCTCGTCCTTATGGAATTTTTGTAGGCAAAAGCCCTGCATGGGCCGCAGGCAAGTTGAGTCCGAAAGGAGGCACATTTCCCCAGAAAGCCAAACTCAAGAGCCCACTTGGCAGATGTCATTTTGTAGGGCGCGTTTGGGCCTCCGATGGAAGCCAGGTTTGGAGGAGGGGGCAGCTTTGGTCTGGGAGAAATCCTCGTCCTTATGGAATTTTTGTAGGCAAAACCCCTGCATGAGCCGCAGGCAAGTTGACTCCGAAAGGAGGCACTTTTCCCCAGAAAGCCAAACTCAAGAGCCCACTTGGCAGATGTCATTTTGTAGGGCGCGTTTGGGCCTCCGATGGCAGCCAGGTTTGGCGGAGGGGGCAGCTTTGGTCTGGGAGGAATCCTCGTCCTTATGGAATTTTTGTAGCAAAAGCCCAGGACGGGACGCAGGCAAGTTGGTTTTGAAAGGAGTCACTTTTCCCCAAGAAGCCAAACTCAAGAGCCCACTTGGCAGGTGTCATTTTGTAGGGCGCGTTTGGGCCTCCGATGGCAGCCAGGTTTGGAGGAGGGGGCAGCTTTGGTCTGGGAGAAATCCTCGTCCTTATGGAATTTTTGAAGGCAAAAACCCCACATGGGCCGCAGGCAAATTAGGCAAGTTGGCTTTGAAAGGAGGCACTTCCACCCAAGAAGCCAAACTCAAGAGCCCACTTGGCAGGTGTCATTTTGTAGGGCACGTTTGGGCCTCCGATGGCAGCCAGGTTTGGAGGAGGGGGCAGCTTTGGTCTGGGAGAAATCCTCGTCCTTCTGGAATTTTTGTAGGCAAAAGCCCGGCATGGGCCGCAGGCAAGTTGACTCCGAAAGGAGGCACTTTTCCCCAGGAAGCCAAACTCAAGAACCCTCAATGCAGGTGTCATTTTGTAGGGCGCGTTTGGGCCTCCGATGGCAGCCAGGTTTGGAGGAGGGGGCAGCTTTGGTCTGGGAGAAATCCTCGTCCTTCTGGAATTTTTGGAGGCAAAAGCCCAGGACGGGCCGCAGTCAAGTTAGGCAATTTGGCTCCGAAAGGAGGCACTTTTCCCCAAGAAGCCAAACTCAAGAGCCCACTTGGCAGATGTCATTTTGTAGGGCGCGTTTGGGCCTCTGATGGCAGCCAGGTTTGGAGGAGGGGGCAGCTTTGGTCTGGGAGAAATCCTCGTCCTTATGGAATTTTTGTAGGCAAAAGCCCAGCACAGGCCGCAGGCTAGTTAGGCAAGTTGGCTCCGAAAGGAGGCACTTTTCCCCAAGAAGCCAAACTCAAGAGCCCACTTGGCAGATGTCATTTTGTAGGGCGCGTTTGGGCCTCCGATGGCAGCCAGGTTTGGCGGAGGGGGCAGCTTTGGTCTGGGAGGAATCCTCGTCCTTATGGAATTTTTGTAGCAAAAGCCCAGGACGGGACGCAGGCAAGTTGGTTTTGAAAGGAGTCACTTTTCCCCAAGAAGCCAAACTCAAGAGCCCACTTGGCAGGTGTCATTTTGTAGGGCGCGTTTGGGCCTCCGATGGCAGCCAGGTTTGGAGGAGGGGGCAGCTTTGGTCTGGGAGAAATCCTCGTCCTTCTGGAATTTTTGGAGGCAAAAGCCCAGGACGGGCCGCAGTCAAGTTAGGCAATTTGGCTCCGAAAGGAGGCACTTTTCCCCAAGAAGCCAAACTCAAGAGCCCACTTGGCAGATGTCATTTTGTAGGGCGCGTTTGGGCCTCCGATGGCAGCCAGGTTTGGAGGAGGGGGCAGCTTTGGTCTGGGAGAAATCCTCGTCCTTCTGGAATTTTTGGAGGCAAAAGCCCAGGACGGGCCGCAGTCAAGTTAGGCAATTTGGCTCCGAAAGGAGGCACTTTTCCCCAAGAAGCCAAACTCAAGAGCCCACTTGGCAGATGTCATTTTGTAGGGCGCGTTTGGGCCTCTGATGGCAGCCAGGTTTGGAGGAGGGGGCAGCTTTGGTCTGGGAGAAATCCTCGTCCTTATGGAATTTTTGTAGGCAAAAGCCCAGCACAGGCCGCAGGCTAGTTAGGCAAGTTGGCTCCGAAAGGAGGCACTTTTCCCCAAGAAGCCAAACTCAAGAGCCCACTTGGCAGGTGTCATTTTGTAGGGCGCGTTTGGGCCTCCGATGGCAGCCAGGTTTGGAGGAGGGGGCAGCTTTGGTCTGGGAGAAATCCTCGTCCTTATGGAATTTTTGGAGGCAAAAGCCCTGCATGGGCCGCCGGCAAGTTGACTCCGAAAGGAGGCACTTTTCCCCAAGAAGCCAAACTCAAGAGCCCGCTTGGCAGATGTCATTTTGTAGGGCGCGTTTGGGCCTCCGATGGCAGCCAGGTTTGGCGGAGGGGGCAGCTTTGGTCTGGGAGGAATCCTCGTCCTTATGGAATTTTTGTAGCAAACGTCCGGGACGGGACGCAGGCAAGTTGGTTTTGAAAGGAGTCACTTTTCCCCAAGAAGCCAAACTCAAGAGCCGACTTGGCAGGTGTCATTTTGTAGGGCGCGTTTGGGCCTCCGATGGCAGCCAGGTTTGGAGGAGGGAGCAGCTTTGGTCTGGGAGAAATCCTTGTCCTTCTGGAATTTTTGTAGGCAAAAGCCCAGGACGGGCCGCAGGCAAGTTAGGCAAGTTGGCTTTGAAAGGAGGCACTTTTCCCCAAGAAGCCAAACTCAAGAGCCCACTTGGCAGGTGTCATTTTGTAGGGCGCGTTTGGGCCTCCGATGGCAGCCAGGTTTGGAGGAGGGGGCAGCTTTGGTCTGGGAGAAATCCTCGTCCTTATGGAATTTTTGTAGTCTAAAGCCCAGCACGGGCCGCAGGCTAGTTAGGCAAGTTGGCTTTGAAAGGAGGCACTTTTCCGCAAGAAGCCAAACTCAAGAGCCCACTTGGCAGATGTCATTTTGTAGGGCGCGTTTGGGCCTCCGATGGCAGCCAGGTTTGGAGGAGGGGGCAGCTTTGGTCTGGGAGAAATCCTCGTCCTTATGGAATTTTTGTAGGGAAAAGCCCAGGACGTGCCGCAGGCAAGTTGGCTTTGAAAGGAGGCACTTCCACCCAAGAAGCCAAACTCAAGAGCCCACTTGGCAGGTGTCATTTTGTAGGGCACGTTTGGGCCTCCGATGGCAGCCAGGTTTGGAGGAGGGGGCAGCTTTGGTCTGGGAGAAATCCTCGTCCTTCTGGAATTTTTGTAGGCAAAAGCCCTGCATGGGCCGCAGGCAAGTTGACTCCGAAAGGAGGCACTTTTCCCCAGGAAGCCAAACTCAAGAACCCTCAATGCAGGTGTCATTTGGTGGGGCGCGTTTGGGCCTCCGATGGCAGCCAGGTTTGGAGGAGGGGGCAGCTTTGGTCTGGGAGAAATCCTCGTCCTTATGGAATTTTTGTAGGCAAAAGCCCAGGACGGGCCGCAGGCAAGTTGGCTTTGAAAGGAGGTACTTCCACCCAAGAAGCCAAACTCAAGAGCCCACTTGGCAGATGTCATTTTGTAGGGCACGTTTGGGCCTCCGATGGCAGCCAGGTTTGGAGGAGGGGGCAGCTTTGGTCTGGGAGAAATCCTCGTCCTTATGGAATTTTTGTAGGCAAAAGCCCTGCATGGGCCGCAGGCAAGTTGAGTCCGAAAGGAGGCACATTTCCCCAGAAAGCCAAACTCAAGAGCCCACTTGGCAGATGTCATTTTGTAGGGCGCGTTTGGGCCTCCGATGGAAGCCAGGTTTGGAGGAGGGGGCAGCTTTGGTCTGGGAGAAATCCTCGTCCTTATGGAATTTTTGTAGGCAAAACCCCTGCATGAGCCGCAGGCAAGTTGACTCCGAAAGGAGGCACTTTTCCCCAGAAAGCCAAACTCAAGAGCCCACTTGGCAGATGTCATTTTGTAGGGCGCGTTTGGGCCTCCGATGGCAGCCAGGTTTGGCGGAGGGGGCAGCTTTGGTCTGGGAGGAATCCTCGTCCTTATGGAATTTTTGTAGCAAAAGCCCAGGACGGGACGCAGGCAAGTTGGTTTTGAAAGGAGTCACTTTTCCCCAAGAAGCCAAACTCAAGAGCCCACTTGGCAGGTGTCATTTTGTAGGGCGCGTTTGGGCCTCCGATGGCAGCCAGGTTTGGAGGAGGGGGCAGCTTTGGTCTGGGAGAAATCCTCGTCCTTATGGAATTTTTGAAGGCAAAAACCCCACATGGGCCGCAGGCAAATTAGGCAAGTTGGCTTTGAAAGGAGGCACTTCCACCCAAGAAGCCAAACTCAAGAGCCCACTTGGCAGGTGTCATTTTGTAGGGCACGTTTGGGCCTCCGATGGCAGCCAGGTTTGGAGGAGGGGGCAGCTTTGGTCTGGGAGAAATCCTCGTCCTTCTGGAATTTTTGTAGGCAAAAGCCCGGCATGGGCCGCAGGCAAGTTGACTCCGAAAGGAGGCACTTTTCCCCAGGAAGCCAAACTCAAGAACCCTCAATGCAGGTGTCATTTTGTAGGGCGCGTTTGGGCCTCCGATGGCAGCCAGGTTTGGAGGAGGGGGCAGCTTTGGTCTGGGAGAAATCCTCGTCCTTCTGGAATTTTTGGAGGCAAAAGCCCAGGACGGGCCGCAGTCAAGTTAGGCAATTTGGCTCCGAAAGGAGGCACTTTTCCCCAAGAAGCCAAACTCAAGAGCCCACTTGGCAGATGTCATTTTGTAGGGCGCGTTTGGGCCTCTGATGGCAGCCAGGTTTGGAGGAGGGGGCAGCTTTGGTCTGGGAGAAATCCTCGTCCTTATGGAATTTTTGTAGGCAAAAGCCCAGCACAGGCCGCAGGCTAGTTAGGCAAGTTGGCTCCGAAAGGAGGCACTTTTCCCCAAGAAGCCAAACTCAAGAGCCCACTTGGCAGGTGTCATTTTGTAGGGCGCGTTTGGGCCTCCGATGGCAGCCAGGTTTGGAGGAGGGGGCAGCTTTGGTCTGGGAGAAATCCTCGTCCTTATGGAATTTTTGGAGGCAAAAGCCCTGCATGGGCCGCCGGCAAGTTGACTCCGAAAGGAGGCACTTTTCCCCAAGAAGCCAAACTCAAGAGCCCGCTTGGCAGATGTCATTTTGTAGGGCGCGTTTGGGCCTCCGATGGCAGCCAGGTTTGGCGGAGGGGGCAGCTTTGGTCTGGGAGGAATCCTCGTCCTTATGGAATTTTTGTAGCAAACGTCCGGGACGGGACGCAGGCAAGTTGGTTTTGAAAGGAGTCACTTTTCCCCAAGAAGCCAAACTCAAGAGCCGACTTGGCAGGTGTCATTTTGTAGGGCGCGTTTGGGCCTCCGATGGCAGCCAGGTTTGGAGGAGGGGGCAGCTTTGGTCTGGGAGAAATCCTTGTCCTTCTGGAATTTTTGTAGGCAAAAGCCCAGGACGGGCCGCAGGCAAGTTAGGCAAGTTGGCTTTGAAAGGAGGCACTTTTCCCCAAGAAGCCAAACTCAAGAGCCCACTTGGCAGGTGTCATTTTGTAGGGCGCGTTTGGGCCTCCGATGGCAGCCAGGTTTGGAGGAGGGGGCAGCTTTGGTCTGGGAGAAATCCTCGTCCTTATGGAATTTTTGTACTCAAATGCCCAGGACGGGCCGCAGGCAAGTTAGGCAAGTTGGCTCCGAAAGGAGGCACTTTTCCCCAAGAAGCCAAACTCAAGAACCCACAATGCAGATGTCATTTTGTAGGGCGCGTTTGGGCCTCCGATGGCAGCCAGGTTTGGAGGAGGGGGCAGCTTTGGTCTGGGAGAAATCCTCGTCCTTATGGAATTTTTGTAGGCAAAAGCCCTGCATGGGCCGCCGGCAAGTTGACTCCGAAAGGAGGCAATTTTCCCCAAGAAGCCAAACTCAAGAGCCCACTTGGCAGGTGTCATTTTGTAGGGCGCGTTTGGGCCTCCGATGGCAGCCAGGTTTGGAGGAGGGGGCAGCTTTGGTCTGGGAGAAATCCTCGTCCTTATGGAATTTTTGTAGGCAAAACCCCTGCATGAGCCGCAGGCAAGTTGACTCCGAAAGGAGGCACTTTTCCCCAGAAAGCCAAACTCAAGAGCCCACTTGGCAGATGTCATTTTGTAGGGCGCGTTTGGGCCTCCGATGTCAGCCAGGTTTGGAGGAGGGGGCAGCTTTGGTCTGGGAGAAATCCTCGTCCTTATGGAATTTTTGTAGGCAAAAACCCCACATGGGCCGCAGGCAAGTTAGGCAAGTTGACTCCGAAAGGAGGCACTTCCACTCAAGAAGCCAAACTCAAGAGCCCACTTGGCAGGTGTCATTTTGTAGGGCACGTTTGGGCCTCCGATGGCAGCCAGGTTTGGAGGAGGGGGCAGCTTTGGTCTGGGAGAAATCCTCGTCCTTCTGGAATTTTTGTAGGCAAAAGCCCTGCATGGGCCGCAGGCAAGTTGACTCCGAAAGGAGGCACTTTTCCCCAGGAAGCCAAACTCAAGAACCCTCAATGCAGGTGTCATTTTGTGGGGCGCGTTTGGGCCTCCGATGGCAGCCAGGTTTGGAGGAGGGGGCAGCTTTGGTCTGGGAGAAATCCTCGTCCTTCTGGAATTTTTGGAGGCAAAAGCCCAGGACGGGCCGCAGGCAAGTTAGGCAATTTGGCTCCGAAAGGAGGCACTTTTCCCCAAGAAGCCAAACTCAAGAGCCCACTTGGCAGATGTCATTTTGTAGGGCACGTTTGGGCCTCTGATGGCAGCCAGGTTTGGAGGAGGGGGCAGCTTTGGTCTGGGAGAAATCCTCGTCCTTCTGGAATTTTTGTAGGCAAAAGCCCAGCACAGGCCGCAGGCTAGTTAGGCAAGTTGGCTCCGAAAGGAGGCACTTTTCCCCAAGAAGCCAAACTCAAGAGCCCACTTGGCAGGTGTCATTTTGTAGGGCGCGTTTGGGCCTCCGATGGCAGCCAGGTTTGGAGGAGGGGGCAGCTTTGGTCTGGGAGAAATCCTCGTCCTTATGGAATTTTTGGAGGCAAAAGCCCTGCATGGGCCGCCGGCAAGTTGACTCCGAAAGGAGGCACTTTTCCCCAAGAAGCCAAACTCAAGAGCCCGCTTGGCAGATGTCATTTTGTAGGGCGCGTTTGGGCCTCCGATGGCAGCCAGGTTTGGCGGAGGGGGCAGCTTTGGTCTGGGAGGAATCCTCGTCCTTATGGAATTTTTGTAGCAAACGTCCGGGACGGGACGCAGGCAAGTTGGTTTTGAAAGGAGTCACTTTTCCCCAAGAAGCCAAACTCAAGAGCCCACTTGGCAGATGTCATTTTGTAGGGCGCGTTTGGGCCTCCGATGGCAGCCAGGTTTGGAGGAGGGAGCAGCTTTGGTCTGGGAGAAATCCTTGTCCTTCTGGAATTTTTGTAGGCAAAAGCCCAGGACGGGCCGCAGGCAAGTTAGGCAAGTTGGCTTTGAAAGGAGGCACTTTTCCCCAAGAAGCCAAACTCAAGAGCCCACTTGGCAGGTGTCATTTTGTAGGGCGCGTTTGGGCCTCCGATGGCAGCCAGGTTTGGAGGAGGGGGCAGCTTTGGTCTGGGAGAAATCCTCGTCCTTATGGAATTTTTGTACTCAAAAGCCCAGGACGGGCCGCAGGCAAGTTAGGCAAGTTGGCTCCGAAAGGAGGCACTTTTCCCCAAGAAGCCAAACTCAAGAACCCACAATGCAGATGTCATTTTGTAGGGCGCGTTTGGGCCTCCGATGGCAGCCAGGTTTGGAGGAGGGGGCAGCTTTGGTCTGGGAGAAATCCTCGTCCTTATGGAATTTTTGTAGGCAAAAGCCCTGCATGGGCCGCCGGCAAGTTGACTCCGAAAGGAGGCAATTTTCCCCAAGAAGCCAAACTCAAGAGCCCACTTGGCAGGTGTCATTTTGTAGGGCGCGTTTGGGCCTCCGATGGCAGCCAGGTTTGGAGGAGGGGGCAGCTTTGGTCTGGGAGAAATCCTCGTCCTTATGGAATTTTTGGAGGCAAAACCCCTGCATGAGCCGCAGGCAAGTTGACTCCGAAAGGAGGCACTTTTCCCCAGAAAGCCAAACTCAAGAGCCCACTTGGCAGATGTCATTTTGTAGGGCGCGTTTGGGCCTCCGATGGCAGCCAGGTTTGGAGGAGGGGGCAGCTTTGGTCTGGGAGGAATCCTCGTCCTTATGGAATTTTTGTAGCAAAAGCCCAGGACGGGACGCAGGCAAGTTGGTTTTGAAAGGAGTCACTTTTCCCCAAGAAGCCAAACTCAAGAGCCGACTTGGCAGGTGTCATTTTGTAGGGCGCGTTTGGGCCTCCGATGGCAGCCAGGTTTGGAGGAGGGGGCAGCTTTGGTCTGGGAGAAATCCTCGTCCTTATGGAAATTTTGTAGGCAAAAACCCCACATGGGCCGCAGGCAAGTTAGGCAAGTTGACTCCGAAAGGAGTCACTTTTCCCCAAGAAGCCAAACTCAAGAACCCTCAATGCAGATGTCATTTTGTGGGGCGCGTTTGGGCCTCCGATGGCAGCCAGGTTTGGAGGAGGGGGCAGCTTTGGTCTGGGAGAAATCCTCGTCCTTATGGAATTTTTGTAGTCTAAAGCCCAGCACGGGCCGCAGGCTAGTTAGGCAAGTTGGCTTTGAAAGGAGGCACTTTTCCGCAAGAAGCCAAACTCAAGAGCCGACTTGGCAGGTGTCATTTTGTAGGGCGCGTTTGGGCCTCCGATGGCAGCCAGGTTTGGAGGAGGGGGCAGCTTTGGTCTGGGAGAAATCCTCGTCCTTATGGAATTTTTGTAGGCAAAAGCCCTGCATGGGCCGCAGGCAAGTTGGCTTTGAAAGGAGGCACTTCCACCCAAGAAGCCAAACTCAAGAGCCCACTTGGCAGGTGTCATTTTGTAGGGCACGTTTGGGCCTCCGATGGCAGCCATGTTTGGAGGAGGGGGCAGCTTTGGTCTGGGAGAAATCCTCGTCCTTCTGGAATTTTTGTAGGCAAAAGCCCTGCATGGGCCGCAGGCAAGTTGACTCCGAAAGGAGGCACTTTTCCCCAGGAAGCCAAACTCAAGAACCCTCAATGCAGGTGTCATTTGGTGGGGCGCGTTTGGGCCTCCGATGGCAGCCAGGTTTGGAGGAGGGGGCAGCTTTGGTCTGGGAGAAATCCTCGTCCTTCTGGAATTTTTGTAGGCAAAAGCCCTGCATGGGCCGCAGGCAAGTTGACTCCGAAAGGAGGCACTTTTCCCCAAGAAGCCAAACTCAAGAGCCCACTTGGCAGGTGTCATTTTGTAGGGCGCGTTTGGGCCTCCGATGGCAGCCAGGTTTGGAGGAGGGGGCAGCTTTGGTCTGGGAGAAATCCTCGTCCTTATGGAATTTTTGGAGGCAAAAGCCCTGCATGGGCCGCCGGCAAGTTGACTCCGAACAGAGGCACTTTTCCCCAAGAAGCCAAACTCAAGAGCCCGCTTGGCAGATGTCATTTTGTAGGGCGCGTTTGGGCCTCCGATGGCAGCCAGGTTTGGCGGAGGGGGCAGCTTTGGTCTGGGAGGAATCCTCGTCCTTATGGAATTTTTGTAGCAAACGTCCGGGACGGGACGCAGGCAAGTTGGTTTTGAAAGGAGTCACTTTTCCCCAAGAAGCCAAACTCAAGAGCCCACTTGGCAGATGTTATTTTGTAGGGCGCGTTTGGGCCTCCGATGGCAGCCAGGTTTGGAGGAGGGAGCAGCTTTGGTCTGGGAGAAATCCTTGTCCTTCTGGAATTTTTGTAGGCAAAAGCCCAGGACGGGCCGCAGGCAAGTTAGGCAAGTTGGCTTTGAAAGGAGGCACTTTTCCCCAAGAAGCCAAACTCAAGAGCCCACTTGGCAGGTGTCATTTTGTAGGGCGCGTTTGGGCCTCCGATGGCAGCCAGGTTTGGAGGAGGGGGCAGCTTTGGTCTGGGAGAAATCCTCGTCCTTATGGAATTTTTGTACTCAAAAGCCCAGGACGGGCCGCAGGCAAGTTAGGCAAGTTGGCTCCGAAAGGAGGCACTTTTCCCCAAGAAGCCAAACTCAAGAACCCACTTGGCAGGTGTCATTTTGTAGGGCGCGTTTGGGCCTCCGATGGCAGCCAGGTTTGGAGGAGGGGGCAGCTTTGGTCTGGGAGAAATCCTCGTCCTTATGGAATTTTTGGAGGCAAAACCCCTGCATGAGCCGCAGGCAAGTTGACTCCGAAAGGAGGCACTTTTCCCCAAGAAGCCAAACTCAAGAGCCCACTTGGCAGGTGTCATTTTGTAGGGCGCGTTTGGGCCTCCGATGGCAGCCAGGTTTGGAGGAGGGGGCAGCTTTGGTCTGGGAGAAATCCTCGTCCTTATGGAATTTTTGGAGGCAAAAGCCCTGCATGGGCCGCCGGCAAGTTGACTCCGAACAGAGGCACTTTTCCCCAAGAAGCCAAACTCAAGAGCCCGCTTGGCAGATGTCATTTTGTAGGGCGCGTTTGGGCCTCCGATGGCAGCCAGGTTTGGCGGAGGGGGCAGCTTTGGTCTGGGAGGAATCCTCGTCCTTATGGAATTTTTGTAGCAAACGTCCGGGACGGGACGCAGGCAAGTTGGTTTTGAAAGGAGTCACTTTTCCCCAAGAAGCCAAACTCAAGAGCCCACTTGGCAGATGTTATTTTGTAGGGCGCGTTTGGGCCTCCGATGGCAGCCAGGTTTGGAGGAGGGAGCAGCTTTGGTCTGGGAGAAATCCTTGTCCTTCTGGAATTTTTGTAGGCAAAAGCCCAGGACGGGCCGCAGGCAAGTTAGGCAAGTTGGCTTTGAAAGGAGGCACTTTTCCCCAAGAAGCCAAACTCAAGAGCCCACTTGGCAGGTGTCATTTTGTAGGGCGCGTTTGGGCCTCCGATGGCAGCCAGGTTTGGAGGAGGGGGCAGCTTTGGTCTGGGAGAAATCCTCGTCCTTATGGAATTTTTGTACTCAAAAGCCCAGGACGGGCCGCAGGCAAGTTAGGCAAGTTGGCTCCGAAAGGAGGCACTTTTCCCCAAGAAGCCAAACTCAAGAACCCACTTGGCAGGTGTCATTTTGTAGGGCGCGTTTGGGCCTCCGATGGCAGCCAGGTTTGGAGGAGGGGGCAGCTTTGGTCTGGGAGAAATCCTCGTCCTTATGGAATTTTTGGAGGCAAAACCCCTGCATGAGCCGCAGGCAAGTTGACTCCGAAAGGAGGCACTTTTCCCCAGAAAGCCAAACTCAAGAGCCCACTTGGCAGATGTCATTTTGTAGGGCGCGTTTGGGCCTCCGATGGCAGCCAGGTTTGGAGGAGGGGGCAGCTTTGGTCTGGGAGGAATCCTCGTCCTTATGGAATTTTTGTAGCAAAAGCCCAGGACGGGACGCAGGCAAGTTGGTTTTGAAAGGAGTCACTTTTCCCCAAGAAGCCAAACTCAAGAGCCGACTTGGCAGGTGTCATTTTGTAGGGCGCGTTTGGGCCTCCGATGGCAGCCAGGTTTGGAGGAGGGGGCAGCTTTGGTCTGGGAGGAATCCTCGTCCTTATGGAATTATTGTAGCAAAAGCCCAGGACGGGACGCAGGCAAGTTGGTTTTGAAAGGAGTCACTTTTCCCCAAGAAGCCAAACTCAAGAGCCGACTTGGCAGGTGTCATTTTGTAGGGCGCGTTTGGGCCTCCGATGGCAGCCAGGTTTGGAGGAGGGGGCAGCTTTGGTCTGGGAGAAATCCTCGTCCTTATGGAATTTTTGTAGGCAAAAACCCCACATGGGCCGCAGGCAAGTTAGGCAAGTTGACTCCGAAAGGAGGCACTTTTCCCCAAGAAGCCAAACTCAAGAACCCTCAATGCAGATGTCATTTTGTGGGGCGCGTTTGGGCCTCCGATGGCAGCCAGGTTTGGAGGAGGGGGCAGCTTTGGTCTGGGAGAAATCCTCGTCCTTATGGAATTTTTGTAGTCTAAAGCCCAGCACGGGCCGCAGGCTAGTTAGGCAAGTTGGCTTTGAAAGGAGGCACTTTTCCGCAAGAAGCCAAACTCAAGAGCCGACTTGGCAGGTGTCATTTTGTAGGGCGCGTTTGGGCCTCCGATGGCAGCCAGGTTTGGAGGAGGGGGCAGCTTTGGTCTGGGAGAAATCCTCATCCTTATGGAATTTTTGTAGGCAAAAGCCCTGCATGGGCCGCAGGCAAGTTGGCTTTGAAAGGAGGCACTTCCACCCAAGAAGCCAAACTCAAGAGCCCACTTGGCAGGTGTCATTTTGTAGGGCACGTTTGGGCCTCCGATGGCAGCCGTGTTTGGAGGAGGGGGCAGCTTTGGTCTGGGAGAAATCCTCGTCCTTCTGGAATTTTTGTAGGCAAAAGCCCTGCATGGGCCGCAGGCAAGTTGACTCCGAAAGGAGGCACTTTTCCCCAGGAAGCCAAACTCAAGAACCCTCAATGCAGGTGTCATTTGGTGGGGCGCGTTTGGGCCTCCGATGGCAGCCAGGTTTGGAGGAGGGGGCAGCTTTGGTCTGGGAGAAATCCTCGTCCTTATGGAATTTTTGGAGGCAAAAGCCCTGCATGGGCCGCCGGCAAGTTGACTCCGAAAAGAGGCACTTTTCCCCAAGAAGCCAAACTCAAGAGCCCGCTTGGCAGATGTCATTTTGTAGGGCGCGTTTGGGCCTCCGATGGCAGCCAGGTTTGGAGGAGGGGGCAGCTTTGGTCTGGGAGGAATCCTCGTCCTTATGGAATTTTTGTAGCAAACGTCCGGGACGGGACGCAGGCAAGTTGGTTTTGAAAGGAGTCACTTTTCCCCAAGAAGCCAAACTCAAGAGCCCACTTGGCAGATGTTATTTTGTAGGGCGCGTTTGGGCCTCCGATGGCAGCCAGGTTTGGAGGAGGGAGCAGCTTTGGTCTGGGAGAAATCCTTGTCCTTCTGGAATTTTTGTAGGCAAAAGCCCAGGACGGGCCGCAGGCAAGTTAGGCAAGTTGGCTTTGAAAGGAGGCACTTTTCCCCAGGAAGCCAAACTCAAGAGCCCACTTGGCAGGTGTCATTTTGTAGGGCGCGTTTGGGCCTCCGATGGCAGCCAGGTTTGGAGGAGGGGGCAGCTTTGGTCTGGGAGAAATCCTCGTCCTTATGGAATTTTTGTACTCAAAAGCCCAGGACGGGCCGCAGGCAAGTTAGGCAAGTTGGCTCCGAAAGGAGGCACTTTTCCCCAAGAAGCCAAACTCAAGAACCCACTTGGCAGGTGTCATTTTGTAGGGCGCGTTTGGGCCTCCGATGGCAGCCAGGTTTGGAGGAGGGGGCAGCTTTGGTCTGGGAGAAATCCTCGTCCTTATGGAATTTTTGGAGGCAAAACCCCTGCATGAGCCGCAGGCAAGTTGACTCCGAAAGGAGGCACTTTTCCCCAGAAAGCCAAACTCAAGAGCCCACTTGGCAGATGTCATTTTGTAGGGCGCGTTTGGGCCTCCGATGGCAGCCAGGTTTGGAGGAGGGGGCAGCTTTGGTCTGGGAGGAATCCTCGTCCTTATGGAATTTTTGTAGCAAAAGCCCAGGACGGGACGCAGGCAAGTTGGTTTTGAAAGGAGTCACTTTTCCCCAAGAAGCCAAACTCAAGAGCCGACTTGGCAGGTGTCATTTTGTAGGGCGCGTTTGGGCCTCCGATGGCAGCCAGGTTTGGAGGAGGGGGCAGCTTTGGTCTGGGAGGAATCCTCGTCCTTATGGAATTATTGTAGCAAAAGCCCAGGACGGGACGCAGGCAAGTTGGTTTTGAAAGGAGTCACTTTTCCCCAAGAAGCCAAACTCAAGAGCCGACTTGGCAGGTGTCATTTTGTAGGGCGCGTTTGGGCCTCCGATGTCAGCCAGGTTTGGAGGAGGGGGCAGCTTTGGTCTGGGAGAAATCCTCGTCCTTCTGGAATTTTTGTAGGCAAAAACCCGACATGGGCCGCAGGCAAGTTAGGCAAGTTGACTCCGAAAGGAGGCACTTTTCCCCAAGAAGCCAAACTCAAGAACCCTCAATGCAGATGTCATTTTGTGGGGCGCGTTTGGGCCTCCGATGGCAGCCAGGTTTGGAGGAGGGGGCAGCTTTGGTCTGGGAGAAATCCTCGTCCTTATGGAATTTTTGTAGTCTAAAGCCCAGCACGGGCCGCAGGCTAGTTAGGCAAGTTGGCTTTGAAAGGAGGCACTTTTCCGCAAGAAGCCAAACTCAAGAGCCCACTTGGCAGATGTCATTTTGTAGGGCGCGTTTGGGCCTCCGATGGCAGCCAGGTTTGGAGGAGGGGGCAGCTTTGGTCTGGGAGAAATCCTCGTCCTTATGGAATTTTTGTAGGGAAAAGCCCAGGACGTGCCGCAGGCAAGTTGGCTTTGAAAGGAGGCACTTCCACCCAAGAAGCCAAACTCAAGAGCCCACTTGGCAGGTGTCATTTTGTAGGGCACGTTTGGGCCTCCGATGGCAGCCAGGTTTGGAGGAGGGGGCAGCTTTGGTCTGGGAGAAATCCTCGTCCTTCTGGAATTTTTGTAGGCAAAAGCCCTGCATGGGCCGCAGGCAAGTTGACTCCGAAAGGAGGCACTTTTCCCCAGGAAGCCAAACTCAAGAACCCTCAATGCAGGTGTCATTTGGTGGGGCGCGTTTGGGCCTCCGATGGCAGCCAGGTTTGGAGGAGGGGGCAGCTTTGGTCTGGGAGAAATCCTCGTCCTTATGGAATTTTTGGAGGCAAAAGCCCAGGACGGGCCGCAGGCAAGTTAGGCAATTTGGCTCCGAAAGGAGTCACTTTTCCCCAAGAAGCCAAACTCAAGAGCCCACTTGGCAGGTGTCATTTTGTAGGGCGCGTTTGGGCCTCCGATGTCAGCCAGGTTTGGAGGAGGGGGCAGCTTTGGTCTGGGAGAAATCCTCGTCCTTATGGAATTTTTGTAGCAAAAGCCCGGGACGGGACACAGGCAAGTTGGTTTTGAAAGGAGTCACTTTTCCCCAAGAAGCCAAACTCAAGAGCCCACTTGGCAGGTGTCATTTTGTAGGGCACGTTTGGGCCTCCGATGGCAGCCAGGTTTGGAGGAGGGGGCAGCTTTGGTCTGGGAGAAATCCTCGTCCTTATGGAATTTTTGGAGGCAAAAGCCCAGGACGGGCCGCAGGCAAGTTAGGCAAGTTGGCTCCGAAAGGAGGAACTTTTCCCCAAGAAGCCAAACTCCAGAACCCTCAATGCAGATGTCATTTTGTGGGGCGCGTTTGGGCCTCCGATGGCAGCCAGGTTTGGAGGAGGGGGCAGCTTTGGTCTGGGAGAAATCCTCGTCCTTCTGGAATTTTTGGAGGCAAAAGCCCTGCATGGGCCGCCGGCAAGTTGACTCCGAAAGGAGGCACTTTTCCCCAAGAAGCCAAACTCAAGAGCCCGCTTGGCAGATGTCATTTTGTAGGGCGCGTTTGGGCCTCCGATGGCAGCCAGGTTTGGCGGAGGGGGCAGCTTTGGTCTGGGAGGAATCCTCGTCCTTATGGAATTTTTGTAGCAAACGTCCGGGACGGGGCGCAGGCAAGTTGACTCCGAAAGGAGGCACTTTTCCCCAAGAAGCCAAACTCAAGAACCCTCAATGCAGATGTCATTTTGTGGGGCGCGTTTGGGCCTCCGATGGCAGCCAGGTTTGGAGGAGGGGGCAGCTTTGGTCTGGGAGAAATCCTCGTCCTTATGGAATTTTTGTAGTCTAAAGCCCAGCACGGGCCGCAGGCTAGTTAGGCAAGTTGGCTTTGAAAGGAGGCACTTTTCCGCAAGAAGCCAAACTCAAGAGCCCACTTGGCAGATGTCATTTTGTAGGGCGCGTTTGGGCCTCCGATGGCAGCCAGGTTTGGAGGAGGGGGCAGCTTTGGTCTGGGAGAAATCCTCGTGCTTATGGAATTTTTGTAGGGTAAAGCCCAGGACGTGCCGCAGGCAAGTTGGCTTTGAAAGGAGGCACTTCCACCCAAGAAGCCAAACTCAAGAGCCCACTTGGCAGGTGTCATTTTGTAGGGCACGTTTGGGCCTCCGATGGCAGCCAGGTTTGGAGGAGGGGGCAGCTTTGGTCTGGGAGAAATCCTCGTCCTTATGGAATTTTTGGAGGCAAAAGCCCTGCATGGGCCGCAGGCAAGTTGACTCCGAAAGGAGGCACTTTTCCCCAGGAAGCCAAACTCAAGAACCCTCAATGCAGGTGTCATTTGGTGGGGCGCGTTTGGGCCTCCGATGGCAGCCAGGTTTGGAGGAGGGGGCAGCTTTGGTCTGGGAGAAATCCTCGTCCTTATGGAATTTTTGTAGGCAAAAGCCCAGGACGGGCCGCAGGCAAGTTGGCTTTGAAAGGAGGTACTTCCACCCAAGAAGCCAAACTCAAGAGCCCACTTGGCAGATGTCATTTTGTAGGGCACGTTTGGGCCTCCGATGGCAGCCAGGTTTGGAGGAGGGGGCAGCTTTGGTCTGGGAGAAATCCTCGTCCTTATGGAATTTTTGTAGGCAAAAGCCCTGCATGGGCCGCAGGCAAGTTGACTCCGAAAGGAGGCACATTTCCCCAGAAAGCCAAACTCAAGAGCCCACTTGGCAGATGTCATTTTGTAGGGCGCGTTTGGGCCTCCGATGGAAGCCAGGTTTGGAGGAGGGGGCAGCTTTGGTCTGGGAGAAATCCTCGTCCTTATGGAATTTTTGGAGGCAAAAGCCCAGGACGGGCCGCAGGCAAGTTAGGCAATTTGGCTCCGAAAGGAGGCACTTTTCCCCAAGAAGCCAAACTCAAGAACCCACAATGCAGATGTCATTTTGTAGGGCGCGTTTGTGCCTCTGATGGCAGCCAGGTTTGGAGGAGGGGGCAGCTTTGGTCTGGGAGAAATCCTCGTCCTTATGGAATTTTTGTAGCAAAAGCCCGGGACGGGACACAGGCAAGTTGGTTTTGAAAGGAGTCACTTTTCCCCAAGAAGCCAAACTCAAGAGCCCACTTGGCAGGTGTCATTTTGTAGGGCACGTTTGGGCCTCCGATGGCAGCCAGGTTTGGAGGAGGGGGCAGCTTTGGTCTGGGAGAAATCCTCGTCCTTATGGAATTTTTGGAGGCAAAAGCCCAGGACGGGCCGCAGGCAAGGTAGGCAAGTTGGCTCCGAAAGGAGGCACTTTTCCCCAAGAAGCCAAACTCCAGAACCCTCAATGCAGATGTCATTTTGTGGGGCGCGTTTGGGCCTCCGATGGCAGCCAGGTTTGGAGGAGGGGGCAGCTTTGGTCTGGGAGAAATCCTCGTCCTTCTGGAATTTTTGGAGGCAAAAGCCCTGCATGGGCCGCCGGCAAGTTGACTCCGAAAGGAGGCACTTTTCCCCAAGAAGCCAAACTCAAGAGCCCGCTTGGCAGATGTCATTTTGTAGGGCGTGTTTGGGCCTCCGATGGCAGCCAGGTTTGGCGGAGGGGGCAGCTTTGGTCTGGGAGGAATCCTCGTCCTTATGGAATTTTTGTAGCAAACGTCCGGGACGGGGCGCAGGCAAGTTGACTCCGAAAGGAGGCACTTTTCCCCAAGAAGCCAAACTCAAGAACCCTCAATGCAGATGTCATTTTGTGGGGCGCGTTTGGGCCTCCGATGGCAGCCAGGTTTGGAGGAGGGGGCAGCTTTGGTCTGGGAGAAATCCTCGTCCTTATGGAATTTTTGTAGTCTAAAGCCCAGCACGGGCCGCAGGCTAGTTAGGCAAGTTGGCTTTGAAAGGAGGCACTTTTCCGCAAGAAGCCAAACTCAAGAGCCCACTTGGCAGATGTCATTTTGTAGGGCGCGTTTGGGCCTCCGATGGCAGCCAGGTTTGGAGGAGGGGGCAGCTTTGGTCTGGGAGAAATCCTCGTGCTTATGGAATTTTTGTAGGGAAAAGCCCAGGACGTGCCGCAGGCAAGTTGGCTTTGAAAGGAGGCACTTCCACCCAAGAAGCCAAACTCAAGAGCCCACTTGGCAGGTGTCATTTTGTAGGGCACGTTTGGGCCTCCGATGGCAGCCAGGTTTGGAGGAGGGGGCAGCTTTGGTCTGGGAGAAATCCTCGTCCTTATGGAATTTTTGGAGGCAAAAGCCCTGCATGGGCCGCAGGCAAGTTGACTCTGAAAGGAGGCACTTTTCCCCAGGAAGCCAAACTCAAGAACCCTCAATGCAGGTGTCATTTGGTGGGGCGCGTTTGGGCCTCCGATGGCAGCCAGGTTTGGAGGAGGGGGCAGCTTTGGTCTGGGAGAAATCCTCGTCCTTATGGAATTTTTGTAGGCAAAAGCCCAGGACGGGCCGCAGGCAAGTTGGCTTTGAAAGGAGGTACTTCCACCCAAGAAGCCAAACTCAAGAGCCCACTTGGCAGATGTCATTTTGTAGGGCACGTTTGGGCCTCCGATGGCAGCCAGGTTTGGAGGAGGGGGCAGCTTTGGTCTGGGAGAAATCCTCGTCCTTATGGAATTTTTGTAGGCAAAAGCCCTGCATGGGCCGCAGGCAAGTTGACTCCGAAAGGAGGCACATTTCCCCAGAAAGCCAAACTCAAGAACCCACAATGCAGATGTCATTTTGTAGGGCGCGTTTGTGCCTCTGATGGCAGCCAGGTTTGGAGGAGGGGGCAGCTTTGGTCTGGGAGAAATCCTCGTCCTTATGGAATTTTTGTAGCAAAAGCCCGGGACGGGACACAGGCAAGTTGGTTTTGAAAGGAGTCACTTTTCCCCAAGAAGCCAAACTCAAGAGCCCACTTGGCAGGTGTCATTTTGTAGGGCACGTTTGGGCCTCCGATGGCAGCCAGGTTTGGAGGAGGTGGCAGCTTTGGTCTGGGAGAAATCCTCGTCCTTATGGAATTTTTGGAGGCAAAAGCCCTGCATGGGCCGCAGGCAAGGTAGGCAAGTTGGCTCCGAAAGGAGGCACTTTTCCCCAAGAAGCCAAACTCCAGAACCCTCAATGCAGATGTCATTTTGTGGGGCGCGTTTGGGCCTCCGATGGCAGCCAGGTTTGGAGGAGGGGGCAGCTTTGGTCTGGGAGAAATCCTCGTCCTTATGGAATTTTTGGAGGCAAAAGCCCTGCATGGGCCGCCGGAAAGTTGACTCCGAAAGGAGGCACTTTTCCCCAAGAAGCCAAACTCAAGAGCCCGCTTGGCAGATGTCATTTTGTAGGGCGCGTTTGGGCCTCCGATGGCAGCCAGGTTTGGCGGAGGGGGCAGCTTTGGTCTGGGAGGAATCCTCGTCCTTATGGAATTTTTGTAGCAAACGTCCGGGACGGGGCGCAGGCAAGTTGGTTTTGAAAGGAGTCACTTTTCCCCAAGAAGCCAAACTCAAGAGCCCACTTGGCAGATGTCACTTTGTAGGGCGCGTTTGGGCCTCCGATGGCAGCCAGGTTTGGAGGAGGGGGCAGCTTTGGTCTGGGAGAAATCCTTGTCCTTCTGGAATTTTTGTAGGCAAAAGCCCAGGACGGGCCGCAGGCAAGTTAGGCAAGTTGGCTTTGAAAGGAGGCACTTTTCCCCAAGAAGCCAAACTCAAGAGCCCACTTGGCAGATGTCATTTTGTAGGGCGCGTTTGGGCCTCCGATGGCAGCCAGGTTTGGAGGAGGGGGCAGCTTTGTTCTGGGAGAAATCCTCGTCCTTATGGAATTTTTGTAGGTAAAAGCCCAGAATGGGCCGCAGGCTAGTTAGGCAAGTTGGCTTTGAAAGGAGGCACTTTTCCGCAAGAAGCCAAACTCAGGAGCCCACTTGGCAGATGTCATTTTGTAGGGCGCGTTTGGGCCTCTGATGGCAGCCAGGTTTGGAGGAGGGGGCAGCTTTGGTCTGGGAGAAATCCTCGTCCTTCTGGAATTTTTGTAGGCAAAAGCCCAGGACGGGCCGCAGGCAAGTTGGCTTTGAAAGGAGGCACTTCCACCCAAGAAGCCAAACTCAAGAGCCCACTTGGCAGATGTCATTTTGTAGGGCACGTTTGGGCCTCCGATGGCAGCCAGGTTTGGAGGAGGGGGCAGCTTTGGTCTGGGAGAAATCCTCGTCCTTATGGAATTTTTGTAGTCTAAAACCCAGCACGGGCTGCAGGCAAGTTGGCTTTGAAAGGAGGCACTTCCACCCAAGAAGCCAAACTCAAGAGCCCACTTGGCAGATGTCATTTTGTAGGGCACGTTTGGGCCTACGATGGCAGCCAGGTTTGGAGGAGGGGGCAGCTTTGGTCTGGGAGGAATCCTCGTCCTTATGGAATTTTTGTAGCAAAAGCCCGGGACGGGACACAGGCAAGTTGGTTTTGAAAGGAGTCACATTTCCCCAAGAAGCCAAACTCAAGAACCCACTTGACAGGTGTCATTTTGTAGGGCACGTTTGGGCCTCCGATGGCAGCCAGGTTTGGAGGAGGGGGCAGCTTTGGCCTGGGAGAAATCCTCGTCCTTCTGGAATTTTTGGAGGCAAAAGCCCAGGACGGGCCGCAGGCAAGTTAGGCAATTTGGCTCTGAAAGGAGGCACTTTTCCCCAAGAAGCCAAACTCAAGAGCCCAATTGGCAGGTGTCATTTTGTAGGGCGCGTTTGGGCCACCGATGGCAGCTAGGTTTGGAGGAGGGGGCAGCTTTGGTCTGGGAGAAATCCTCGTCCTTATGGAATTTTTGTAGGCAAAAGCCCAGGACGGGCCGCAGGCAAGTTGGCTTTGAAAGGAGGCACTTCCACCCAAGAAGCCAAACTCAAGAGCCCACTTGGCAGGTGTCATTTTGTAGGGCAAGTTTGGGCCTCCGATGGCAGCCAGGTTTGGAGGAGGGGGCAGCTTTGGTCTGGGAGAAATCCTCGTCCTTCTGGAATTTTTGGAGGCAAAAGCCCTGCATGGGCCGCAGGCAAGTTGACTCCGAAAGGAGGCACTTTTCCCCAGGAAGCCAAACTCAAGAACCCTCAATGCAGGTGTCATTTTGTGGGGCGCGTTTGGGCCTCTGATGGCAGCCAGGTTTGGAGGAGAGGGCAGCTTTGGTCTGGTAGAAATCCTCGTCCTTATGGAATTTTTGTAGTCTAAAGCCCAGCACGGGCCCCAGGCTAGTTTAGCAAGTTGGCTTTGAAAGGAGGCACTTTCCCCCAAGAAGCCAAACTCAAGAGCCCACTTGGCAGATGTCATTTTGTAGGGCGCGTTTGGGCCTCTAATGGCAGCCAGGTTTGGCGGAGGGGGCAGCTTTGGTCTGGGAGAAATCCTCGTCCTTATGGAATTTTTGTAGGCAAAAGCCCAGGACGGGCCGCAGGCAAGTTGACTCCGAAAGGAGGCACTTTTCCCCAGAAAGCCAAACTCAAGAGCCCACTTGGCAGATGTCATTTTGTAGGGCGCGTTTGGGCCTCCGATGGCAGCCAGGTTTGGAGGAGGGGGCAGCTTTGGTCTGGGAGGAATCCTCGTCCTTATGGAATTTTTGTAGCAAAAGCCCGGGACTGGATGCAGGCAAGTTGGTTTTGAAAGGAGTCACTTTTCCCCAAGAAGCCAAACTCAAGAGCCCACTTGGCAGGTGTCATTTTGTAGGGCGCGTTTGGGCCTCCGATGGCAGCCAGGTTTGGAGGAGGGGGCAGCTTTGGTCTGGGAGAAATCCTCATCCTTATGGAATTTTTGTAGGCAAAAACCCCGCATGGGCCGCAGGCAAGTTAGGCAAGTTGGCTTTGAAAGGAGGCACTTTTCCCCAAGAAGCCAAACTCAAGAACCCACAATGCAGATGTCATTTTGTAGGGCGCGTTTGGGCCTCCGATGGCAGCCAGGTTTGGAGGAGGGGGCAGCTTTGGTCTGGGAGAAATCCTCGTCCTTATGGAATTTTTGTAGGCAAAAGCCCAGCACGGGCCGCAGGCTAGTTAGGCAAGTTGGCTTTGAAAGGAGGCACTTTTCCCCAAGAAGCCAAACTCAAGAGCCCACTTGGCAGGTGTCATTTTGTAGGGCACGTTTGGGCCTCCGATGGCAGCCAGGTTTGGAGGAGGGGGCAGCTTTGGTCTGGGAGAAATCCTCGTCCTTATGGAATTTTTGTAGTCTAAAGCCCAGCACGGGCTGCAGGCAATTTGGCTTTGAAAGGAGGCACTTTTCCCCAAGAAGCCAAACTCAAGAGCCCACTTGGCAGGTGTCATTTTGTAGGGCACGTTTGGGCCTCTGATGGCAGCCAGGTTTGGAGGAGGGGGCAGCTTTGGCCTGGGAGAAATCCTCGTCCTTATGGAATTTTTGGAGGCAAAAGCCCAGGACGGGCCGCAGGCAAGTTAGGCAAGTTGGCTCCGAAAGGAGGCACTTTTCCCCAAGAAGCCACACTCAAGAACCCTCAATGCAGATGTCATGTTGTGGGGCGCGTTTGGGCCTCTGATGGCAGCCAGGTTTGGAGGAGGGGGCAGCTTTGGTCTGGGAGAAATCCTCGTCCTTCTGGAATTTTTGTAGGCAAAAGCCCAGCACGGGCCGCAGGATAGTTAGGCAAGTTGGCTTTGAAAGGAGGCACTTTTCCACAAGAAGCCAAACTCAAGAGCCCACTTGGCAGATGTCATTTTGTAGGGCGCGTTTGGGCCTCCGATGGCAGCCAGGTTTGGAGGAGGGGGCAGCTTTGGTCTGGGAGGAATCCTCGTCCTTATGGAATTTTTGTAGGCAACAGCCCAGGAAGGGCCGCAGGCAAGTTGGTTTTGAAAGGAGTCACTTTTCCCCAAGAAGCCAAACTCAAGAGCCCACTTGGCAGATGTCATTTTGTGGGGCGCGTTTGGGCCTCCGATGGCAGCCAGGTTTGGAGGAGGGGGCTGCTTTGGTCTGGGAGAAATCCTCGTCCTTATGGAATTTTTGTAGGCAAAAGCCCTGCATGGGCCGCAGGCAAGTTGGTTTTGAAAGGAGTCACTTTTCCCCAAGAAGCCAAACTCAAGAGCCCACTTGGCAGGTGTCATTTTGTAGGGCGCGTTTGGGCCTCCGATGTCAGCCAGGTTTGGAGGAGGGGGCAGCTTTGGTCTGGGAGAAATCCTCGACCTTATGGAATTTTTGTAGGCAAAAACCCCGCATGGGCCGCAGGCAAGTTAGGCAAGTTGGCTTTGAAAGGAGGCACTTTTCCCCAAGAAGCCTAACTCAAGAACTCACAATGCAGATGTCATTTTGTAGGGCGCGTTTGGGCCTCCGATGGCAGCCAGGTTTGGAGGAGGGGGCAGCTTTGGTCTGGGAGAAATCCTCGTCCTTATGGAATTTTTGTAGCAAAAGCCCAGGACCGGCCGCAGGCAAGTTAGGCAAGTTGGCTCCGAAAGGAGGCACTTTTCCCCAAGAAGCCAAACTCAAGAACCCTCAATGCAGATGTCATTTTGTGGGGCGCGTTTGGGCCTCCGATGGCAGCCAGGTTTGGAGGAGGGGGCAGCTTTGGTCTGGGAGAAATCCTCGTCCTTATGGAATTTTTGTAGTCTAAAGCCCAGCACGGGCTGCAGGCAAGTTGGCTTTGAAAGGAGGCACTTTCCCCCAAGAAGCCAAACTCAGGAGCCCACTTGGCAGATGTCATTTTGTAGGGCGCGTTTGGGCCACCGATGGCAGCCAGGTTTGGAGGAGGGGGCAGCTTTGGTCTGGGAGAAATCCTCGTCCTTATGGAATTTTTGTAGGCAAAAGCCCAGGACGGGCCGCAGGCAAGTTGGCTTTGAAAGGAGATACTTCCACCCAAGAAGCCAAACTCAAGAGCCCACTTGGCAGATGTCATTTTGTAGGGCGCGTTTGGGCCTCCGATGGCAGCCAGGTTTGGAGGAGGGGGCAGCTTTGGTCTGGGAGAAATCCTCGTCCTTATGGAATTTTTGTAGGCAAAAGCCCAGGACGGGCCGCAGGCAAGTTGGCTTTGAAAGGAGGCACTTCCACCCAAGAAGCCAAACTCAAGAGCCCACTTGGCAGATGTCATTTTGTAGGGCACGTTTGGGCCTCCGATGGCAGCCAGGTTTGGAGGAGGGGGCAGCTTTGGTCTGGGAGAAATCCTCGTCCTTCTGGAATTTTTGTAGGCAAAAGCCCGGCATGGGCCGCCGGCAAGTTGACTCCGAAAGGAGGCACTTTTCCCCAAGAAGCCAAACTCAAGAGCCCACTTGGCAGATGTCATTTTTTAGGGCGCGTTTGGGCCTCCGATGGCAGCCAGGTTTGGAGGAGGGGGCAGCTTTGGTCTGGGAGAAATCCTCGTCCTTCTGGAATTTTTGTAGGCAAAAGCCCAGGACGGGCCGCAGGCAAGTTAGGCATGTTGGCTTTGAAAGGAGGCACTTTTCCCCAAGAAGCCAAACTCAAGAATCCGCAATGCAGATGTCCTTTTGTAGGGCGCGTTTGGGCCTCTGATGGCAGCCAGGTTTGGAGGAGGGGGCAGCTTTGGTCTGGGAGAAATCCTCGTCCTTATGGAATTTTTGTACTCAAAAGCCCAGGACGGGCCGCAGGCAAGTTAGGCATTTTGGCTCCGAAAGGAAGCACTTTTCCCCAAGAAGCCAAACTCAAGAGCCCACTTGGCAGATGTCATTTTGTAGGGCGCGTTTGGGCCTCCGATGGCAGCCAGGTTTGGAGGAGGGGGCAGCTTTGGTCTGGGAGAAATCCCCGTCCTTATGGAATTTTTGTCGGCAAAAGCCCTGCATGGGCCGCAGGCAAGTTGACTCCGAAAGGAGGCACTTTTCCCCAGGAAGCCAAACTCAAGAGCCCACTTGGCAGATGTCATTTTGTAGGGCGCGTTTGGGCCTCCGATGGCAGCCAGGTTTGGAGGAGGGGGCAGCTTTGGTCTGGGAGAAATCCTCGTCCTTATGGAATTTTTGTAGGCAAAAGCCCAGGACGTGCCGCAGGCAAGTTGGCTTTGAAAGGAGGCACTTCCACCCAAGAAGCCAAACTGAAGAGCCCACTTGGCAGGTGTCATTTTGTAGGGCACGTTTGGGCCTCCGATGGCAGCCAGGTTTGGAGGAGGGGGCAGCTTTGGTCTGGGAGAAATCCTCGTCCTTCTGGAATTTTTGTAGGCAAAAGCTCTGCATGGGCCGCAGGCAAGTTGACTCCGAAAGGAGGCACTTTTCCCCAGGAAGCCAAACTCAAGAACCCTCAATGCAGGTGTCATTTTGTGGGGCGCGTTTGGGCCTCCGATGGCAGCCAGGTTTGGAGGAGGGGGCAGCTTTGGTCTGGGAGAAATCCTCGTCCTTCTGGAATTTTTGGAGGCAAAAGCCCAGGACGGGCCGCCGGCAAGTTAGGCAATTTGGCTCCGAAAGGAGGCACTTTTCCCCAAGAAGCCAAACTCAAGAGCCCACTTGGCAGATGTCATTTTGTGGGGCGCGTTTGGGCCTCTGATGGCAGCCAGGTTTGGAGGAGGGGGCAGCTTTGGTCTGGGAGAAATCCTCGTCCTTATGGAATTTTTGTAGTCTAAAGCCCAGCACGGGCCGCAGGCTAGTTAGGCAAGTTGGCTTTGAAAGGAGGCACTTTTCCGCAAGAAGCCAATCTCAAGAGCCCACTTGGCAGATGTCATTTTGTAGGGCGCGTTTGGGCCTCCGATGGCAGCCAGGTTTGGAGGAGGGGGCAGCTTTGGTCTGGGAGAAATCCTCGTCCTTATGGAATTTTTGTAGGCAAAAGCCCAGGACCGGCCGCAGGCAAGTTGGCTTTGAAAGGAGGCACTTCCACCCAAGAAGCCAAACTCAAGAGCCCACTTGGCAGGTGTCATTTTGTAGGGCACGTTTGGGCCTCCGATGGCAGCCAGGTTTGGAGGAGGGGGCAGCTTTGGTCTGGGAGAAATCCTCGTCCTTATGGAATTTTTGTAGGCAAAAGCCCTGCATGGGCCGCAGGCAAGTTGACTCCGAAAGGAGGCACTTTTCCCCAGGAAGCCAAACTCAAGAACCCTCAATGCAGGTGTCATTTTGTGGGGCGCGTTTGGGCCTCCGATGGCAGCCAGGTTTGGAGGAGGGGGCAGCTTTGGTCTGGGAGAAATCCTCGCCCTTATGGAATTTTTGGAGGCAAAAGCCCAGGATGGGCCGCAGGCAAGTTAGGCAAGTTGGCTCCGAAAGGAGGCACTTTTCCCCAAGAAGCCAAACTCAAGAGCCCACTTGGCAGATGTCATTTTGAGGGGCGCATTTGGGCCTCTGATGGCAGGCAGGTTTGGAGGAGGGGGCAGCTTTGGTCTGGGAGAAATCCTCGTCCTTATGGAATTTTTGTAGTCTAAAGCCCAGCACGGGCCGCAGGCTAGTTAGGCAAGTTGGCTTTGAAAGGAGGCACTTTCCCCCAAGAAGCCAAACTCAAGAGCCCACTTGGCAGATGTCATTTTGTAGGGCGCGTTTGGGCCTCCAATGGCAGCCAGGTTTGGAGGAGGGGGCAGCTTTGGTCTGGGAGAAATCCTCGTCCTTATGGAATTTTTGTAGGCAAAAGCCCTGCATGGGCCGCCGGCAAGTTGACTCCGAAAGGAGGCACTTTTCCCCAAGAAGCCAAACTCAAGAGCCCGCTTGGCAGATGTCATTTTGTAGGGCGCGTTTGGGCCTCCGATGGCAGCCAGGTTTGGCGGAGGGGGCAGCTTTGGTCTGGGAGGAATCCTCGTCCTTATGGAATTTTTGTAGCAAACGTCCGGGACGGGGCGCAGGCAAGTTGGTTTTGAAAGGAGTCACTTTTCCCCAAGAAGCCAAACTCAAGAGCCCACTTGGCAGATGTCATTTTGTAGGGCGCGTTTGGGCCTCCGATGGCAGCCAGGTTTGGAGGAGGGGGCAGCTTTGGTCTGGGAGAAATCCTTGTCCTTCTGGAATTTTTGTAGGCAAAAGCCCAGGACGGGCCGCAGGCAAGTTAGGCAAGTTGGCTTTGAAAGGAGGCACTTTTCCCCAAGAAGCCAAACTCAAGAGCCCACTTGGCAGATGTCATTTTGTAGGGCGCGTTTGGGCCTCCGATGGCAGCCAGGTTTGGAGGAGGGGGCAGCTTTGTTCTGGGAGAAATCCTCGTCCTTATGGAATTTTTGTAGGTAAAAGCCCAGAATGGGCCGCAGGCTAGTTAGGCAAGTTGGCTTTGAAAGGAGGCACTTTTCCGCAAGAAGCCAAACTCAGGAGCCCACTTGGCAGATGTCATTTTGTAGGGCGCGTTTGGGCCTCCGATGGCAGCCAGGTTTGGAGGAGGGGGCAGCTTTGGTCTGGGAGAAATCCTCATCCTTATGGAATTTTTGTAGGCAAAAGCCCAGGACGGGCCGCAGGCAAGTTGGCTTTGAAAGGAGGCACTTCCACCCAAGAAGCCAAACTCAAGAGCCCACTTGGCAGATGTCATTTTGTAGGGCACGTTTGGGCCTCCGATGGCAGCCAGGTTTGGAGGAGGGGGCAGCTTTGGTCTGGGAGAAATCCTCGTCCTTATGGAATTTTTGTAGTCTAAAACCCAGCACGGGCTGCAGGCAAGTTGGCTTTGAAAGGAGGCACTTCCACCCAAGAAGCCAAACTCAAGAGCCCACTTGGCAGATGTCATTTTGTAGGGCACGTTTGGGCCTCCGATGGCAGCCAGGTTTGGAGGAGGGGGCAGCTTTGGTCTGGGAGAAATCCTCGTCCTTATGGAATTTTTGTAGCAAAAGCCCGGGACGGGACACAGGCAAGTTGGTTTTGAAAGGAGTCACATTTCCCCAAGAAGCCAAACTCAAGAGCCCACTTGACAGGTGTCATTTTGTAGGGCACGTTTGGGCCTCCGATGGCAGCCAGGTTTGGAGGAGGGGGCAGCTTTGGCCTGGGAGAAATCCTCGTCCTTATGGAATTTTTGGAGGCAAAAGCCCAGGACGGGCCGCAGGCAAGTTAGGCAAGTTGGCTTTGAAAGGAGGCACTTTTCCCCAAGAAGCCAAACTCAAGAACCCTCAATGCAGATGTCATTTTGTGGGGCGCGTTTGGGCCTCCGATGGCAGCCAGGTTTGGAGGAGGGGGCAGCTTTGGTCTGGGAGAAATCCTCGTCCTTCTGGAATTTTTGTAGTCTAAAGCCCAGGACGGGCCGCAGGCTAGTTAGGCAAGTTGGCTTTGAAAGGAGGCACTTTTCCGCAAGAAGCCAAACTCAAGAGCCCACTTGGCAGATGTCATTTTGTAGGGCGCGTTTGGGCCTCCGATGGCAGCCAGGTTTGGAGGAGGGGGCAGCTTTGGTCTGGGAGAAATCCTCGTCCTTATGGAATTTTTGTAGGCAAAAGCCCAGGACGGGACGCAGGCAAGTTGGCTTTGAAAGGAGGCACTTCCACCCAAGAAGCCAAACTCAAGAGCCCACTTGGCAGGTGTCATTTTGTAGGGCACGTTTGGGCCTCCGATGGCAGCCAGGTTTGGAGGAGGGGGCAGCTTTGGTCTGGGAGAAATCCTCGTCCTTATGGAATTTTTGTAGCAAAAGCCCAGGACGGGCCGCAGGCAAGTTAGGCAATTTGGCTCCGAAAGGAGGCACTTTTCCCCAAGAAGCCAAACTCAAGAGCCCACTTGGCAGGTGTCATTTTGTAGGGCGCGTTTGGGCCACCGATGGCAGCTAGGTTTGGAGGAGGGGGCAGCTTTGGTCTGGGAGAAATCCTCGTCCTTATGGAATTTTTGTAGGCAAAAGCCCAGGACGGGCCGCAGGCAAGTTGGCTTTGAAAGGAGGCACTTCCACCCAAGAAGCCAAACTCAAGAGCCCACTTGGCAGGTGTCATTTTGTAGGGCACGTTTGGGCCTCCGATGGCACCCAGGTTTGGAGGAGGGGGCAGCTTTGGTCTGGGAGAAATCCTCGTCCTTCTGGAATTTTTGGAGGCAAAAGCCCTGCATGGGCCGCAGGCAAGTTGACTCCAAAAGGAGGCACTTTTCCCCAGGAAGCCAAACTCAAGAACCCTCAATGCAGGTGTCATTTTGTGGGGCGCATTTGGGCCTCTGATGGCAGCCGGGTTTGGAGGAGAGGGCAGCTTTGGTCTGGTAGAAATCCTCGTCCTTATGGAATTTTTGTAGTCTAAAGCCCAGCACGGGCCCCAGGCTAGTTTGGCAAGTTGGCTTTGAAAGGAGGCACTTTCCCCCAAGAAGCCAAACTCAAGAGCCCACTTGGCAGATGTCATTTTGTAGGGCGCGTTTGGGCCTCCAATGGCAGCCAGGTTTGGCGGAGGGGGCAGCTTTGGTCTGGGAGAAATCCTCGTCCTTATGGAATTTTTGTAGGCAAAAGCCCAGGACGGGCCGCAGGCAAGTTGGCTTTGAAAGGAGGTACTTCCACCCAAGAAGCCAAACTCAAGAGCCCACTTGGCAGATGTCATTTTGTAGGGCGCGTTTGGGCCTCCGATGGCAGCCAGGTTTGGAGGAGGGGGCAGCTTTGGTCTGGGAGAAATCCTCGTCCTTATGGAATTTTTGTCGGCAAGAGCCCTGCATGGGCCGCAGGCAAGTTGACTCCGAAAGGAGGCACTTTTCCCCAGAAAGCCAAACTCAAGAGCCCACTTGGCAGATGTCATTTTGTAGGGCGCGTTTGGGCCTCCGATGGCAGCCAGGTTTGGAGGAGGGGGCAGCTTTGGTCTGGGAGGAATCCTCGTCCTTATGGAATTTTTGTAGCAAAAGCCCGGGACGGGACGCAGGCAAGTTGGTTTTGAAAGGAGTCACTTTTCCCCAAGAAGCCAAACTCAAGAGCCCACTTGGCAGGTGTCATTTTGTAGGGCGCGTTTGGGCCTCCGATGGCAGCCAGGTTTGGAGGAGGGGGCAGCTTTGGTCTGGGAGAAATCCTCGTCTTTATGGAATTTTTGTAGGCAAAAGCCCAGCACGGGCCGCAGGCTAGTTAGGCAAGTTGGCTTCGAAAGGAGGCACTTTTCCCCAAGAAGCCAAACTCAAGAGCCCACTTGGCAGGTGTCATTTTGTAGGGCACGTTTGGGCCTCCGATGGCAGCCAGGTTTGGAGGAGGGGGCAGCTTTGGTCTGGGAGAAATCCTCGTCCTTATGGAATTTATGTAGTCTAAAGCCCAGCACGGGCTGCAGGCAAGTTGGCTTTGAAAGGAGGCACTTTTCCCCAAGAAGCCAAACTCAAGAGCCCACTTGGCAGGTGTCATTTTGTAGGGCACGTTTGGGCCTCTGATGGCAGCCAGGTTTGGAGGAGGGGGCAGCTTTGGCCTGGGAGAAATCCTCTTCCTTCTGGAATTTTTGGAGGCAAAAGCCCAGGACGGGCCGCAGGCAAGTTAGGCAAGTTGGCTCCGAAAGGAGGCACTTTTCCCCAAGAAGCCACACTCAAGAACCCTCAATGCAGATGTCATGTTGTGGGGCGCGTTTGGGCCTCTGATGGCAGCCAGGTTTGGAGGAGGGGGCAGCTTTGGTCTGGGAGAAATCCTCGTCCTTATGGAATTTTTGTAGGCAAAAGCCCAGCACGGGCCGCAGGATAGTTAGGCAAGTTGGCTTTGAAAGGAGGCACTTTTCCACAAGAAGCCAAACTCAAGAGCCCACTTGGCAGATGTCATTTTGTAGGGCGCGTTTGGGCCTCCGATGGCAGCCAGGTTTGGAGGAGGGGGCAGCTTTGGTCTGGGAGGAATCCTCGTCCTTATGGAATTTTTGTAGGCAACAGCCCAGGAAAGGCCGCAGGCAAGTTGGCTTTGAAAGGAGGTACTTCCACCCAAGAAGCCAAACTCAAGAGCCCACTTGGCAGATGTCATTTTGTAGGGCGCGTTTGGGCCTCCGATGGCAGCCAGGTTTGGAGGAGGGGGCTGCTTTGGTCTGGGAGAAATCCTCGTCCTTATGGAATTTTTGTAGGCAAAAGCCCTGCATGGGCCGCAGGCAAGTTGAGTCCGAAAGGAGGCACTTTTCCCCAGAAAGCCAAACTCAAGAGCCCACTTGGCAGATGTCATTTTGTAGGGCGCGTTTGGGCCTCCGATGGCAGCCAGGTTTGGAGGAGGGGGCAGCTTTGGTCTGGGAGGAATCCTCGTCCTTATGGAATTTTTTTAGCAAACGTCCGGGACGGGACGCAGGCAAGTTGGTTTTGAAAGGAGTCACTTTTCCCCAAGAAGCCAAACTCAAGAGCCCACTTGGCAGGTGTCATTTTGTAGGGCGCGTTTGGGCCTCCGATGTCAGCCAGGTTTGGAGGAGGGGGCAGCTTTGGTCTGGGAGAAATCCTCGTCCTTATGGAATTTTTGTAGGCAAAAACCCCGCATGGGCCGCAGGCAAGTTAGGCAAGTTGGCTTTGAAAGGAGGCACTTTTCCCCAAGAAGCCAAACTCAAGAACTCACAATGCAGATGTCATTTTGTAGGGCGCGTTTGGGCCTCCGATGGCAGCCAGGTTTGGAGGAGGGGGCAGCTTTGGTCTGGGAGAAATCCTCGTCCTTATGGAATTTTTGTAGCAAAAGCCCAGGACGGGCCGCAGGCAAGTTAGGCAAGTTGGCTCCGAAAGGAGGCACTTTTCCCCAAGAAGCCAAACTCAAGAACCCTCAATGCAGATGTCATTTTGTGGGGCGCGTTTGGGCCTCCGATGGCAGCCAGGTTTGGAGGAGGGGGCAGCTTTGGTCTGGGAGAAATCCTCGTCCTTATGGAATTTTTGTAGTCTAAAGCCCAGCACGGGCTGCAGGCAAGTTGGCTTTGAAAGGAGGCACTTTCCCCCAAGAAGCCAAACTCAGGAGCCCACTTGGCAGATGTCATTTTGTAGGGCGCGTTTGGGCCACCGATGGCAGCCAGGTTTGGAGGAGGGGGCAGCTTTGGTCTGGGAGAAATCCTCGTCCTTATGGAATTTTTGTAGGCAAAAGCCCAGCACGGGCCGCAGGCAAGTTGGCTTTGAAAGGAGATACTTCCACCCAAGAAGCCAAACTCAAGAGCCCACTTGGCAGATGTCATTTTGTAGGGCGCGTTTGGGCCTCCGATGGCAGCCAGGTTTGGAGGAGGGGGCAGCTTTGGTCTGGGAGAAATCCTCGTCCTTATGGAATTTTTGTAGGCAAAAGCCCAGGACGGGCCGCAGGCAAGTTGGCTTTGAAAGGAGGCACTTCCACCCAAGAAGCCAAACTCAAGAGCCCACTTGGCAGATGTCATTTTGTAGGGCACGTTTGGGCCTCCGATGTCAGCCAGGTTTGGAGGAGGGGGCAGCTTTGGTCTGGGAGAAATCCTCGTCCTTATGGAATTTTTGAAGGCAAAAGCCCTGCATGGGCCGCCGGCAAGTTGACTCCGAAAGGAGGCACTTTTCCGCAAGAAGCCAAACTCAAGAGCCCACTTGGCAGATGTCATTTTGTAGGGCGCGTTTGGGCCTCCGATGGCAGCCAGGTTTGGAGGAGGGGGCAGCTTTGGTCTGGGAGAAATCCTTGTACTTATGGAATTTTTGTAGGCAAAAGCCCAGGACGGGCCGCAGGCAAGTTAGGCATGTTGGCTTTGAAAGGAGGCACTTTTCCCCAAGAAGCCAAACTCAAGAATCCGCAATGCAGATGTCCTTTTGTAGGGCGCGTTTGGGCCTCTGATGGCAGCCAGGTTTGGAGGAGGGGGCAGCTTTGGTCTGGGAGAAATCCTCGTCCTTATGGAATTTTTGTACTCAAAAGCCCAGGACGGGCCGCAGGCAAGTTAGGCATTTTGGCTCCGAAAGGAAGCACTTTTCCCCAAGAAGCCAAACTCAAGAGCCCACTTGGCAGATGTCATTTTGTAGGGCGCGTTTGGGCCTCCGATGTCAGCCAGGTTTGGAGGAGGGGGCAGCTTTGGTCTGGGAGAAATCCCCGTCCTTATGGAATTTTTGTCGGCAAAAGCCCTGCATGGGCCGCAGGCAAGTTGACTCCGAAAGGAGGCACTTTTCCCCAGGAAGCCAAACTCAAGAGCCCACTTGGCAGATGTCATTTTGTAGGGCGCGTTTGGGCCTCCGATGGCAGCCAGGTTTGGAGGAGGGGGCAGCTTTGGTCTGGGAGAAATCCTCGTCCTTATGGAATTTTTGTAGCAAAAGCCCGGGACGGGACGCAGGCCTGTTGGTTTTGAAAGGAGTCACTTTTCCCCAAGAAGCCAAACTCAAGAGCCCACTTGGCAGGTGTCATTTTGTAGGGCACGTTTGGGCCTCGATGGCAGCCAGGTTTGGAGGAGGGGGCAGCTTTGGTCTGGGAGAAATCCTCGTCCTTCTGGAATTTTTGGCGGCAAAAGCCCAGGAAGGGCCGCAGGCAAGTTAGGCAAGTTGGCTCCGAAAGGAGGCACTTTTCCCCAAGAAGCAAAACTCAAGAACCCTCAATGCAGATGTCATTTTGTGGGGCGCGTTTGGGCCTCCGATGGCAGCCAGGTTTGGAGGAGGGGGCAGCTTTGGTCTGGGAGAAATCCTCGTCCTTATGGAATTTTTGTAGTCTAAAGCCCAGCACGGGCTGCAGGCAAGTTGGCTCCGAAAGGAGGCACTTTCCCCCAAGAAGCCAAACTCAGGAGCCCACTTGGCAGATGTCATTTTGTAGGGCGCGTTTGGGCCACCCATGGCAGCTAGGTTTGGAGGAGGGGGCAGCTTTGGTCTGGGAGAAATCCTCGTCCTTATGGAATTTTTGTAGGCAAAAGCCCAGAATGGGCTGCAGGCTAGTTAGGCAAGTTGGCTTTGAAAGGAGGCACTTTTCCGCAAGAAGCCAATCTCAAGAGCCCTCTTGGCAGATGTCATTTTGTAGGGCGCGTTTGGGCCTCCGATGGCAGCCAGGTTTGGAGGAGGGGGCAGCTTTGGTCTGGGAGAAATCCTCGTCCTTCTGGAATTTTTGTAGGCAAAAGCCCAGGACGTGCCGCAGGCAAGTTGGCTTTGAAAGGAGGCACTTCCACCCAAGAAGCCAAACTGAAGAGCCCACTTGGCAGGTGTCATTTTGTAGGGCACGTTTGGGCCTCCGATGGCAGCCAGGTTTGGAGGAGGGGGCAGCTTTGGTCTGGGAGAAATCCTCGTCCTTCTGGAATTTTTGTAGGCAAAAGCTCTGCATTGGCCGCAGGCAAGTTGACTCCGAAAGGAGGCACTTTTCCCCAGGAAGCCAAACTCAAGAACCCTCAATGCAGGTGTCATTTTGTGGGGCGCGTTTGGGCCTCCGATGGCAGCCAGGTTTGGAGGAGGGGGCAGCTTTGGTCTGGGAGAAATCCTCGTCCTTCTGGAATTTTTGGAGGCAAAAGCCCAGGACGGGCCGCCGGCAAGTTAGGCAAGTTGGCTCCGAAAGGAGGCACTTTTCCCCAAGAAGCCAAACTCAAGAGCCCACTTGGCAGATGTCATTTGGTGGGGCGCGTTTGGGCCTCCGATGGCAGCCAGGTTTGGAGGAGGGGGCAGCTTTGGTCTGGGAGAAATCCTCGTCCTTATGGAATTTTTGTAGTCTAAAGCCCAGCACGGGCCGCAGGCTAGTTAGGCAAGTTGGCTTTGAAAGGAGGCACTTTTCCCCAAGAAGCCAATCTCAAGAGCCCACTTGGCAGATGTCATTTTGTAGGGCGCGTTTGGGCCTCCGATGGCAGCCAGGTTTGGAGGAGGGGGCAGCTTTGGTCTGGGAGGAATCCTCGTCCTTATGGAATTTTTGTAGGCAAAAGCCCAGGACCGGCCGCAGGCAAGTTGGCTTTGAAAGGAGGCACTTCCACCCAAGAAGCCAAACTCAAGAGCCCACTTGGCAGGTGTCATTTTGTAGGGCACGTTTGGGCCTCCGATGGCAGCCAGGTTTGGAGGAGGGGGCAGCTTTGGTCTGGGAGAAATCCTCGTCCTTATGGAATTTTTGGAGGCAAAAGCCCTGCATGGGCCGCAGGATAGTTGACTCCGAAAGGAGGCACTTTTCCCCAGGAAGCCAAACTCAAGAACCCTCAATGCAGGTGTCATTTTGTGGGGCGCGTTTGGGCCTCCGATGGCAGCCAGGTTTGGAGGAGGGGGCAGCTTTGGTCTGGGAGAAATCCTCGTCCTTCTGGAATTTTTGGAGGCAAAAGCCCAGGACGGGCCGCAGGCAAGTTAGGCAAGTTGGCTCCGAAAGGAGGCACTTTTCCCCAAGAAGCCAAACTCAAGAGCCCACTTGGCAGATGTCATTTTGTGGGGCGCATTTGGACCTCTGATGGCAGGCAGGTTTGGAGGAGGGGGCAGCTTTGGTCTGGGAGAAATCCTCGTCCTTATGGAATTTTTGTAGGCAAAAGCCCTGCATGGGCCGCAGGCAAGTTGGCTTTGAAAGGAGGCACTTCCACCCAAGAAGCCAAACTCAAGAGCCCACTTGGCAGGTGTCATTTTGTAGGGCACGTTTGGGCCTCCGATGGCAGCCAGGTTTGGAGGAGGGGGCAGCTTTGGTCTGGGAGAAATCCTCGTCCTTATGGAATTTTTGTAGGCAAAAGCCCAGGACGGGCCGCAGGCAAGTTGGCTTTGAAAGGAGGCACTTCCACCCAAGAAGCCAAACTCAAGAGCCCACTTGGCAGGTGTCATTTTGTAGGGCACGTTTGGGCCTCCGATGGCAGCCAGGTTTGGAGGAGGGGGCAGCTTTGGTCTGGGAGAAATCCTCGTCCTTATGGAATTTTTGTAGCAAAAGCCCGGGACGGGACACAGGCAAGTTGGTTTTGAAAGGAGTCACTTTTCCCCAAGAAGCCAAACTCAAGAGCCCACTTGGCAGGTGTCATTTTGTAGGGCGCGTTTGGGCCTCTGATGGCAGCCAGGTTTGGAGGAGGGGGCAGCTTTGGCCTGGGAGAAATCCTCGTCCTTATGGAATATTTGTAGGCAAAAGCCCAGGACGGGCCGCAGGCAAGTTAGGCAAGTTGGCTCCGAAAGGAGGCACTTTTCCCCAAGAAGCCAAACTGAAGAACCCTCAATGCAGATGTCATTTTGTGGGGCGCGTTTGGGCCTCCGATGGCAGCCAGGTTTGGAGGAGGGGGCAGCTTTGGTCTGGGAGAAATCCTCGTCCTTCTGGAATTTTTGTAGCAAAAGCCCGGGACGGGACACAGGCAAGTTGGTTTTGAAAGGAGTCACATTTCCCCAAGAAGCCAAACTCAAGAGCCCACTTGACAGGTGTCATTTTGTAGGGCACGTTTGGGCCTCCGATGGCAGCCAGGTTTGGAGGAGGGGGCAGCTTTGGCCTGGGAGAAATCCTCGTCCTTCTGGAATTTTTGGAGGCAAAAGCCCAGGACGGGCCACAGGCAAGTTAGGCAAGTTGGCTTTGAAAGGAGGCACTTTTCCCCAAGAAGCCAAACTCAAGAACCCTCAATGCAGATGTCATTTTGTAGGGCGCGTTTGGGCCTCCGATGGCAGCCAGGTTTGGAGGAGGGGGCAGCTTTGGTCTGGGAGAAATCCTCGTCCTTATGGAATTTTTGTACTCAAAAGCCCAGGACGGGCCGCAGGCAAGTTAGGCAAGTTGGCTCCGAAAGGAGGCACTTTTCCCCAAGAAGCCAAACTCAAGAACTCACAATGCAGATGTCATTTTGTAGGGCGCGTTTGGGCCTCCGATGGCAGCCAGGTTTGGAGGAGGGGGCAGCTTTGGTCTGGGAGGAATCCTCGTCCTTATGGAATTTTTGTAGCAAAAGCCCGGGACGGGACGCAGGCAAGTTGGTTTTGAAAGGAGTCACTTTTCCCCAAGAAGCCAAACTCAAGAGCCCACTTGGCAGGTGTCATTTTGTAGGGCGCGTTTGGGCCTCCGATGTCAGCCAGGTTTGGAGGAGGGGGCAGCTTTGGTCTGGGAGAAATCCTCGTCCTTATGGAATTTTTGTAGGCAAAAACCCCGCATGGGCCGCAGGCAAGTTAGGCAAGTTGCTTTGAAAGGAGGCACTTTTCCCCAAGAAGCCAAACTCAAGAACCCACAATGCAGATGTCATTTTGTAGGGCGCGTTTGGGCCTCCGATGGCAGCCAGGTTTGGAGGAGGAGGCAGCTTTGGTCTGGGAGAAATCCTCGTCCTTATGGAATTTTTGTAGCAAAAGCCCAGGACGGGCCGCAGGCAAGTTAGGCAATTTGGCTCCGAAAGGAGGCACTTTTCCCCAAGAAACCAAACTCAGGAGCCCACTTGGCAGATGTCATTTTGTAGGGCGCGTTTGGGCCACCGATGGCAGCCAGGTTTGGAGGAGGGGGCAGCTTTGGTCTGGGAGAAATCCTCGTCCTTATGGAATTTTTGTAGGCAAAAGCCCAGGACGGGCCGCAGGCAAGTTGGCTTTGAAAGGAGGCACTTCCACCCAAGAAGCCAAACTCAAGAGCCCACTTGGCAGATGTCATTTTGTAGGGCGCGTTTGGGCCTCCGATGGCAGCCAGGTTTGGAGGAGGGGGCAGCTTTGGTCTGGGAGAAATCCTCGTCCTTATGGAATTTTTGTAGGCAAAAGACCTGCATGGGCCGCAGGCAAGTTGACTCCGAAAGGAGGCACTTTTCCCCAGGAAGCCAAACTCAAGAACCCTCAATGCAGGTGTCATTTTGTGGGGCGCGTTTGGGCCTCTGATGGCAGCCAGGTTTGGAGGAGGGGGCAGCTTTGGTCTGGGAGAAATCCTCGTCCTTATGGAATTTTTGTAGTCTAAAGCCCAGCACGGGCCGCAGGCTAGTTTGGCAAGTTGGCTTTGAAAGGAGGCACTTTCCCCCAAGAAGCCAAACTCAAGAGCCCACTTGGCAGGTGTCATTTTGTAGGGCACGTTTGGGCCTCCGATGGCAGCCAGGTTTGGAGGAGGGGGCAGCTTTGGTCTGGGAGAAATCCTCGTCCTTATGGAATTTTTGTCGGCAAGAGCCCTGCATGGGCCGCAGGCAAGTTGACTCCGAAAGGAGGCACTTTTCCCCAGAAAGCCAAACTCAAGAGCCCACTTGGCAGATGTCATTTTGTAGGGCGCATTTGGGCCTCCGATGGCAGCCAGGTTTGGAGGAGGGGGCAGCTTTGGTCTGGGAGAAATCCTCGTCCTTATGGAATTTTTGTAGTCTAAAACCCAGCACGGGCTGCAGGCAAGTTGGCTTTGAAAGGAGGCACTTCCACCCAAGAAGCCAAACTCAAGAGCCCACTTGGCAGGTGTCATTTTGTAGGGCGCGTTTGGGCCTCCGATGGCAGCCAGGTTTGGAGGAGGGGGCAGCTTTGGTCTGGGAGAAATCCTCGTCCTTATGGAATTTTTGTAGGCAAAAACCCCGCATGGGCCGTAGGCAAGTTAGGCAAGTTGGCTTTGAAAGGAGGCACTTTTCCCCAGGAAGCCAAACTCAAGAACCCACAATGCAGATGTCATTTGGTAGGGCGCGTTTGGGCCTCCGATGGCAGCCAGGTTTGGAGGAGGGGGCAGCTTTGGTCTGGGAGAAATCCTCGTCCTTATGGAATTTTTGTAGGCAAAAGCCCAGCATGGGCCGCAGGCTAGTTAGGCAAGTTGGCTTCGAAAGGAGGCACTTTTCCCCAAGAAGCCAAACTCAAGAGCCCACTTGGCAGGTGTCATTTTGTAGGGCACGTTTGGGCCTCCGATGGCAGCCAGGTTTGGAGGAGGGGGCAGCTTTGGTCTGGGAGAAATCCTCGTCCTTATGGAATTTTTGTAGTCTAAAGCCCAGCACGGGCTGCAGGCAAGTTGGCTTTGAAAGGAGGCACTTTTCCCCAAGAAGCCAAACTCAAGAGCCCACTTGGCAGGTGTCATTTTGTAGGGCACGTTTGGGCCTCCGATGGCAGCCAGGTTTGGAGGAGGGGGCAGCTTTGGCCTGGGAGAAATCCTCTTCCTTCTGGAATTTTTGGAGGCAAAAGCCCAGGACGGGCCGCAGGCAAGGTAGGCAAGTTGGCTCCGAAAGGAGGCACTTTTCCCCAAGAAGCCAAACTCAAGAACCCTCAATGCAGATGTCATTTTGTAGGGCGCGTTTGGGCCTCCGATGGCAGCCAGGTTTGGAGGAGGGGGCAGCTTTGGTCTGGGAGAAATCCTCGTCCTTATGGAATTTTTGTAGTCTAAAGCCCAGCACGGGCCGCAGGATAGTTAGGCAAGTTGGCTTTGAAAGGAGGCACTTTTCCGCAAGAAGCCAAACTCAAGAGCCCACTTGGCAGATGTCATTTTGTAGGGCGCGTTTGGGCCTCCGATGGCAGCCAGGTTTGGAGGAGGGGGCAGCTTTGGTCTGGGAGAAATCCTCGTCCTTATGGAATTTTTGTCAGCAAAAGCCCTGCATGGGCCGCAGGCAAGTTGACTCCGAAAGGAGGCACTTTTCCCCAGGAAGCCAAAATCAAGAACCCTCAATGCAGGTGTCATTTTGTAGGGCGCGTTTGGTCCTCCGATGGCAGCCAGGTTTGGAGGAGGGGGCAGCTTTGGTCTGGGAGAAATCCTCGTCCTTCTGGAATTTTTGTAGTCTAAAGCCCAGCACGGGCCGCAGGCTAGTTAGGCAAGTTGGCTTTGAAAGGAGGCACTTTTCCCCAAGAAGCCAAACTCAAGAGCCCACTTGGCAGATGTCATTTTGTAGGGCGCGTTTGGGCCTCCGATGGCAGCCAGGTTTGGAGGAGGGGGCAGCTTTGGTCTGGGAGGAATCCTCGTCCTTATGGAATTTTTGTAGGCAACAGCCCAGGAAGGGCCGCAGGCAAGTTGGCTTTGAAAGGAGGTACTTCCACCCAAGAAGCCAAACTCAAGAGCCCACTTGGCAGATGTCATTTTGTAGGGCGCGTTTGGGCCTCCGATGACAGCCAGGTTTGGAGGAGGGGGCAGCTTTGGTCTGGGAGAAATCCTCGTCCTTATGGAATTTTTGGAGGCAAAAGCCCTGCATGGGCCGCAGGCAAGTTGAGTCCGAAAGGAGGCACTTTTCCCCAGAAAGCCAAACTCAAGAGCCCACTTGGCAGATGTCATTTTGTAGGGCGCGTTTGGGCCTCCGATGTCAGCCAGGTTTGGAGGAGGGGGCAGCTTTGGTCTGGGAGAAATCCTCGTCCTTATGGAATTTTTTTAGCAAAAGCCCGGGACGGGACGCAGGCAAGTTGGTTTTGAAAGGAGTCACTTTTCCCCAAGAAGCCAAACTCAAGAGCCCACTTGACAGGTGTCATTTTGTAGGGCACGTTTGGGCCTCCGATGGCAGCCAGGTTTGGAGGAGGGGGCAGCTTTGGCCTGGGAGAAATCCTCGTCCTTCTGGAATTTTTGGAGGCAAAAGCCCAGGACGGGCCACAGGCAAGTTAGGCAAGTTGGCTTTGAAAGGAGGCACTTTTCCCCAAGAAGCCAAACTCAAGAACCCTCAATGCAGATGTCATTTTGTAGGGCGCGTTTGGGCCTCCGATGGCAGCCAGGTTTGGAGGAGGGGGCAGCTTTGGTCTGGGAGAAATCCTCGTCCTTATGGAATTTTTGTACTCAAAAGCCCAGGACGGGCCGCAGGCAAGTTAGGCAAGTTGGCTCCGAAAGGAGGCACTTTTCCCCAAGAAGCCAAACTCAAGAACCCACAATGCAGATGTCATTTTGTAGGGCGCGTTTGGGCCTCCGATGGCAGCCAGGTTTGGAGGAGGGGGCAGCTTTGGTCTGGGAGGAATCCTCGTCCTTATGGAATTTTTGTAGCAAAAGCCCGGGACGGGACGCAGGCAAGTTGGTTTTGAAAGGAGTCACTTTTCCCCAAGAAGCCAAACTCAAGAGCCCACTTGGCAGGTGTCATTTTGTAGGGCGCGTTTGGGCCTCCGATGTCAGCCAGGTTTGGAGGAGGGGGCAGCTTTGGTCTGGGAGAAATCCTCGTCCTTATGGAATTTTTGTAGCAAAAGCCCAGGACGGGCCGCAGGCAAGTTAGGCAATTTGGCTCCGAAAGGAGGCACTTTTCCCCAAGAAACCAAACTCAGGAGCCCACTTGGCAGATGTCATTTTGTAGGGCGCGTTTGGGCCACCGATGGCAGCCAGGTTTGGAGGAGGGGGCAGCTTTGGTCTGGGAGAAATCCTCGTCCTTATGGAATTTTTGTAGGCAAAAGCCCAGCACGGGCCGCAGGCAAGTTGGCTCCGAAAGGAGGCACTTTTCCCCAAGAAGCCAAACTCTAGAGCCCACTTGGCAGATGTCATTTTGTAGGGCGCGTTTGGGCCTCCGATGGCAGCCAGGTTTGGAGGAGGGGGCAGCTTTGGTCTGGGAGAAATCCTCGTCCTTCTGGAATTTTTGTAGGCAAAAGACCTGCATGGGCCGCAGGCAAGTTGACTCCGAAAGGAGGCACTTTTCCCCAGGAAGCCAAACTCAAGAACCCTCAATGCAGGTGTCATTTTGTGGGGCGCGTTTGGGCCTCTGATGGCAGCCAGGTTTGGAGGAGGGGGCAGCTTTGGTCTGGGAGAAATCCTCGTCCTTATGGAATTTTTGTAGTCTAAAGCCCAGCACGGGCCGCAGGCTAGTTTGGCAAGTTGGCTTTGAAAGGAGGCACTTTCCCCCAAGAAGCCAAACTCAAGAGCCCACTTGGCAGATGTCATTTTGTAGGGCGCGTTTAGGCCTCCAATGGCAGCCAGGTTTGGCGGAGGGGGCAGCTTTGGTCTGGGAGAAATCCTCGTCCTTATGGAATTTTTGTAGGCAAAAGCCCAGCACGGGCCGCAGGCAAGTTGGCTTTGAAAGGAGGTACTTCCACCCAAGAAGCCAAACTCAAGAGCCCACTTGGCAGATGTCATTTTGTAGGGCACGTTTGGGCCTCCGATGGCAGCCAGGTTTGGAGGAGGGGGCAGCTTTGGTCTGGGAGAAATCCTCGTCCTTATGGAATTTTTGTAGGCAAAAACCCCGCATGGGCCGCAGGCAAGTTAGGCAAGTTGGCTTTGAAAGGAGGCACTTTTCCCCAAGAAGCCAAACTCAAGAACCCACAATGCAGATGTCATTTGGTAGGGCGCGTTTGGGCCTCCGATGGCAGCCAGGTTTGGAGGAGGGGGCAGCTTTGGTCTGGGAGAAATCCTCGTCCTTATGGAATTTTTGTAGGCAAAAGCCCAGCATGGGCCGCAGGCTAGTTAGGCAAGT